>NW_017672578.1:0-143694 GCF_001879085.1 Nicotiana attenuata
GGGGAGGGAGGGAGGTTTATTAAGTAATAGTAACCTTACAGACTTATCTAATTAACAAAATCAATCCCAAGCATAGTTATCAAAATGAGCCTAGGCAATGGACTAAGAACTGCAATTAGCAAATTAAAGGACAACTAAAGTAGTAGAGATATAATAGTGATGAAATTTTTTATCTACATCAAAACTTTTAGCGGAAAATGACATTATCATATGCTTGTTGAGCAAGTATTATCTCATTTAGCAATTATAAGAACGAGCATGTATCAGTCTAATATTTGAAATTTTAAAATGTACATTAAAATCATGACATTTCGACCAACTCTTCATTTTGATAAATAAGTTTTCATTTTTAAAAGTTTTATGCCTGATTTATTTTATATTCGGCTAGGAAAAGTATATATTTGATTTTGATATTTTTGAAATAATTAGACAGTTGCACCTATATATTTTTGTCTCGTGTCCTTGCAACGTCCAATTAATCTAATAGTAATTTTTTTTACCAACCACATATAGTTCTCTTCTTATCCAATCTAAAATAACAAATGCAATATTTCTTTTTCAAGACTATTATCAGTATATTGCAAATCACTTCCCAAAAATTAGGTGTCATTAGAAATAATTATTATGATAAAAGTTGCAATCAAACTAAGTTTAGAATGAAGGTGCATACTTCTTGAATATGGAAATTCCATCATGCTTATTTTAATTGTGTGATTTTTGATAATTACTCCCTCCGATCGTAATAAGTAATTTTTTGGTTTTCTTCTTGTGGTCCAAAATAAGTGATTTTTCCAGATTTCAAGAATGAATTAATTATTTTTTTCCTACATTGCCCTTGGAGTAAATAACGTTGGAGTATGTGTTAGGAGTCTTTATGTGAAGAGATAGTAAAGATTAATATGGTCAATTTCATTGTTAATTAATTTTAAAAGATAATTTCTTAATATGTGTAAAAACAACTAAAAAATCACTTATTTTGGACCGGAGGGAGTAGTTTTTTTATCATTTCTTTTTGTTAGAATTGTAATGGATGTGGGTTTCTGTAATACATTTTAACATCTAGAATAATTCTAGTAAGTGTTTGGCTTTTCTTATCATGTTTATCATAAGGAAAAGCTAATATCTTTTCGTGCTTTAATGTAATTTTAGATAATAATAAGTAAGATTTAAATCCTAAATACTTGACTATCAAAATAGTCACAAGAGTTTTAGTGGTACGTCTTCATTTATGCTGTTCCTCTGTTATTTTAAAAACTAATTCAATTATTTATACTGTTGTGTACTTTAGTAGTAAGTGAATTATGCAGTATATGACGTACAAAACTATTTCACTTAATATTTTAAGGGATCAATTTTATAAATAGAGATGGATACTGTATAGGGTCAAATTCTGCCCATTACATCTCCACGTTGGTAGGAACGACCAACGAATATACGCTAATCGAAGTGAGGGCACGACCTAAGAATGTCGGCGTGAAGTGTATCATCGGTTCCGTCGTCTCACTCGAAGGAACGCGACCAATCTCTTTATTATTTTAAGGAGGGTCTCCTATTATATAAAGGAGGATCCCAATGTTGTAAGGAGGAAGGATTTTTTATTGAACAAGCTCTCTCTCTCTCTGTACCTTTCTCTCTCTCTCTCTCTCTCTCTCTCTTGAATATTCAATCTATTGGAAGCTATAACAAATATAATATACATATCTAGGTCTTATTATCTTCGATTACGATTGATCCTTGATTCACTTTGATTGTTCTCACTTATAAGGTATATACTATCTTTTGAGTCAAACAATTTGGCGCCGTCTGTGGGGATTTCGGCAATCGAAATCATAGTTTCCACCTAGAATATCAAAAAAAAAAACAACGAACCACCGTTCTTCACACCATACAGAAGCCAAAAATGGCAGAAACTGACGCAAGAATGAAAGCAATAGCAGGCGTCACAGCCAACCTCATAGGCCCTCTTAACGAGGCCGGTAGAGAGAACATCCTGAGTACAACACCTGGTAGTGCGCCGGATGGAGAGATCTCACCCTCTTCATCTGAAGACCTGACAATCTTGCACGAAAAAGGAGCCTCTACATCGGCAGTCAAAGAAACACCACCTCCGAGGGTCAAGAAACTGCTGGAAGAGTGGTTGATGAACACTCTAGGTAGCTTGCTTGAAAACTCACCCCAAAGCAACATTAGAAATCCGTCAGTGGCAGACATCGCCGCTACCACCAGTGAACCCGATATTGTACGAGCAAATAACACCCGTATCGATGTCCAGGCCAACGATGGTGCACTCGCAGCCATCCTTAAGAAGATGGAAGAAATGGATAATGAGAACAAGGCACTTCGAGATCAAATGAAAGAGCACCAAGAAAGAGTGGACAAAATTCCCGGTGCTCCGAAGTTATTGCCAAAACGCGATGTAGGAAGATTCGTCGAACAGCCGTACAGCGAGGAGGCTGCCCCTCACTCGATCCCGAAAACCATCAAGATGCCACCTTACTTGAGGATATATGACGGGACCACGGATCCCGAAGACCACTTGATCCATTATGTGACCGGTGTGAAGGGTAACGATTTGTCAAAAAAACAAGTACCATCCGTGTTGCTGAAAAAGTTCGGAGAAACGTTGACAGGGGGGCCCTAACAAGGTACTCTCAGCTACCAGCTAGGACGATATCAACATTCAAAGAAATGGCGGATAAGTTCGCCACCGCCCATGCAGGAGCAAAGAAAGCAGAGGCCAGGGTCAACGATATCTTCGCTGTCAGGCAAACCGTAGGAGAAGGACTTAGGGACTTCCTGGCCAGATTCAACAGAGTAAGGATGAGCCTGCCAAATGTATCGGAAGGCATGGCAGTCGCAGCTTTCCAAAACGGGATGAACAGAGATGGTTCGAGGGCAACCAAAAAGCTACTGAGCCGACTCATGAAATATCCCCCCACCACATGGGAAGAGATCCACAACGCCTACTGTGCCGAAGTACGAGCGGATGAGGACGACCTCAACGGACCGACCCAACGGCTAACGGCGATACAATCAGAAACAAGAAGGGATCGACGTAACGACGGGCGACGGGAACAACTCCTGCGCTTCAACAAAGAAAGGCATCAGCCCTACGTTAGGTCTTCCCATCCACCGCCGCCGATACACACGGAGGCATTGCAACGACATGTCGCTCCACTCCGGAATGAAAAAGGTATGCCCCCTCTATTATCTGCCCNATGTGAAATTTCTGAGTTTTCGAGAGTGGACCGGGATCGAGTTTTGCTAATTTCGGGATTTTTGATATTTTTCGATTGTTTTCGCTTAGGCTTTGTTCCCTTAGCATATTGTGACGTATTCGTTCTAGTTTTGGATAGATTTGACGCGCGTGGAGGCTGATTCGAGGGGCAAAGGCGTCGTGAGCTAGAGATTTTGCCGGTTCGAGGTGAGTAATGATTGTAAATGATATTTTGAGGGTTTGAAACCCCGTATTGCACATCGTAGTGCTATATTGAGGTGACTTGCACGCCAGATAGCAAGCGTGGGGTAGAGCACCTTTGGGGATTTTGACTTGGTCCGTCCCGATTGATGATTTTACTGTGTAATTGACTGAAACTTATTTGTTATCATCATGACTTGGGCTGATTGCGATATTTGGGCTTCGTGCCAGCTATTTGAACCCCTTCGGGGATGGTCGTTGATATTTCCTCACTGTTTTGATTTTATACTTGAACTCAGTCATGCATTTTTTTCACTGTTTTCAAAACTCAGCCAAGTTTACTTGCTTTAAAACTTGAAATGATATTTCCAATAATATTTTGGGCTGAGCATCATGTTTATTATTGCCCGAGTGGCTTATGTGATTTTGTTGACTGAATTAGGCCGAGGGCCTGTATTGTGAGGATACTTTTGGATCGGGCTGCACGCCGCAGCATATATATATATATATATATATATATGATCGGACTGCACGCCGCAGCGGTGTTATACTGATACTGGTAAGAGGCCAATGGCCTAGATTTGATGCCACGAGATGGTTTGATATTGCGCTTGGGCCGTAAGGGGCCCCTCCCAGAGTCTGCACACCCCCAGTGAGCGCCGTCGACGATAAATGGATCGGGCTGCACGCCGTAGCGATATGTGGATCGGGCTGCACGCCGCAACGATACTAGTACTGTTCAATGTGTTTACTTTATTTCATTTGTCTGTCATTATCTGTTGTCTGTGTTACTTCACGGGGTATCTACCTGATTGCATGGCATTATCTGTTGAGTGAGTGTTGTGCCCGAGGGGCGGATTTCGGTGCTTATCTACACTAATTGTTTGCATTTATTCGCATAACAGTTGAAAAAGTCATGTTCAAAAGAGGTTTGAACTGAGCTAAGATGTTTTCTAAAGATTCCACAGTTTCACTGTTTTTCTCAAAAGGGTTTTATATTGCATCTATACAGCATGATGATTTGCCTTACGTGATTTCTCACTGCTCAGTTATTATTTACCTTTATTACTCACTGAGTTGGAGTACTCACTTTACTCCCTGCACCTCGTGTACGGATGCAGGTATTATCTACCCGTTAGCGGGTTTTGGCTGATCAGAGGCAGAGTTATAGGAGTTAGCGAGGTGACTGCCAGCGTCCGCAACACCGTTTTCCTCTCTTTTGTTCATTATTCCGATTTTGTATATTTTGACCTTGTAGTTGGATTTACACTCTAATAGATGCTCGTGACTTGTGACACCCCGATTAGGGCTGTGTTGGGTTGTACTTCCGCTAATTAATATCATTAAATCATATTTTAACTGTTTATGAACTATTTAACTGCTTAAAAGAGGTGTTCTGGAATGGTCTGGCTGGCCTTGTCTTCACGAGAGGCGCCATCACGACCGGGGCGGAGTTTGAGTCGTGACAAGATATTACCTTCTTGACGTTCAATCTTCTTGCATTCGAGTTCTAGGGTTCCTTCTCTCAACAATGATGCCCCAATCAAATATCTAATGATTTGGAGGGTTTACCCATGTTAATAAGATGTTGGGAAATTAAAATTAACTTACCTTGACCAATCTTGTATGTTGTACTGAAATTGTCGCTGGCGTTAGCAAGTTCTTCATATGAAAATTCCAACGATTGATCCACTGCGATTTTTCGGAGGGCTCCGGAGAAGCACCCTTACTAAGAGGATCCCCTTCTGAAGAATTCTCTAAATCTGCATGACGTGAGTCAGTTAAAAAAAAAATCAAAGCCTATATTTAGTTACAAACTTATTCCAAGGATGAATTACGAAGTGCTTCCATAGAACAGTTAGTTGGCATACTTTCATCATTAATCATATTGCAGGAAGCTTGTATTTTTAGAAATGGCAAATGGAGTAATATCTTTAACAAATAGTCATCATGAAAATGGTGATTCCTTATGCCTAAAGCAAGAGAAATGAGAAACAAGATACAGTGGAAACTCACACAGTATAATTTGATGGGTAACTAAAGTATACATCAAAGAGATTCAAAACCATGAAGATTACCATGAACCAGGGGCGGCTTTTGGGTAAAGCAAATAAAGCACAAGCTTTAGGCCCCTACTTTAGGGGGGCCCCACTTTTACCTTTAAGGTCATTTAGCTTATTAAAAAAAAAGTCTCTTCAAGACTTAAGTAAAGAAGTACAATTGTACAACGTGCAAATTTTGTGTAAAAGAAAAGGATAGCCGTTTGACCTTAGAGTGGGCCCAAAAATCAAATAGGATGATGTGTGAAGGATGACGTTGGCAATGTTTGAAGAATCTGGCCAATTTTCTCTTTTCTTCTGTGACGATCCGACCCGTCGTCACGTGAGTTACCGCCCCGTTTTTCCCATTTTGAGCTTCCTTATGTTTCATTATAAGAGTATTGGGTGAATAAGTCGAATTGGATTGGTTTTAGAAGGAAGTGAGACACTTAGTCTCTTTAAGGAAGGTTTGTTTTGGAAAAGTCAATCGGATGTTGACTTATGAGTTAGATGGCTCGGATGTGATTTCCGGTGATTTTGTTAGCTTCGGGGGATGATTTGTGACTTAGGAGTGAGATCGGAATTGATTTTGGAGGTCCGGTGTAAAATTAGTCTTAAATTAGCGAAGTTAGTATTTTGGCGAATTTCGGTTGATAGGTGATATTTTGATCCGAGGGTCGGAATGGAATTCCGAGAGTTTCTTTAGCTTCGTTAGGTGATTTGGGATGTATGTACAAAATTTCAGGTCATTCGGAGGTGTTTTGGTTGGGTTTTTGATCAAATGCGTATTTCGGAAGTTTTAGAAGAACTTAGGCTTGAATCCGATATAATTTGATGGTTTTGGTGTTGTTTGTGGTGTTTTGATGATTGGAGCAAGTTTGAATGATGTTTTAGGATGGGTTGGCACTTTTGGTTGAGGTTCCGGGGGCCTCGGGGTGATTTCGGATGGGCATCGGGATGAATTTTGGACTTGTTGCATTTCTGAAGTTTCTGGTTTCTGGTATTTCCGCATCGCGGAAAAGGGACCGCAGATGCGGTTATGCAGATGCGGAAAGGTGGTCGCAGGTACGGTTATTGTCTAGGAAGGATGAGTCCGCAGATGCGGAAGGGGAGCCGCATCTGGGATACCGCAGATGCGGTAGAGGAGTTGTAGAAGCGAAGGAGATTGGCCATGGGATTTTCCGCAGAAGCGGGCAAGGTTCCGCAGAAGCGATGTCCGCAGATACGGATACTGACCGCAGAAGCGGTCCTGGCAAATAGTGGAAGATCCGCAGAAGCGGAGGGGAAACCGCAGAAGCGGCAACCGCAGGTGCGGTTCATTGATCGCAGATGCAAAAAATGTCTGGGCAGAGAAGGGTTTTAAAGGTTCATTTTGTTCCGCGAGCTAAGGTATTTTTCCACCATTTTTGATCAACCTTAAGAGATTTTGGACGGAAATTGAAGGTGATTTCGACTGGGTGTGATTGGAGGTGAGTTCTATGACCTAAATACATGATTTAATGGTAGAATTAACCTAGAAATCTATGAAAATTCATCCAAAAGGGGGAAAAGCTAGGGCTAGGAATTTGATATTTCAAAGTGGGATTTGATGGGTCATTTAGGCTCGGATTTGGGAGTTTTTGGTATGTATAGACTCGGGGCGAGATAAGGAATCCGATGATGNGTCACCTCTACAGGAGTAACCCCTTGTAAAGGAACTACGGGAACGCCCTCTCTGACAGATGCGCAAAGTATCTCCCGACCAGCCGGGCCGATATCTGATCGAGCGGGGGTAGATACCGTCGCCTTCTTCTTGAGAATGCTCGACCTGTCGACACAAATAGTTCAGTTGATGAAGTTTGTGGAACAATCGACTAAAGCCAAAGAATTACCTGAAGGTCCTACGGGGCCGTAGCGTTGAAGGAATGCGGACCATGTGCGGGTTTCTTCCGCGTAAGGCAGCAAACCGGCTACCCATTGCTTGATACCAGTGATGAACCGGGGTGCGTGAGCCATTGCTGCAAAATAAAAGGAAAAACTCATAACGATGGTGCGACCAGAACCGCTAAGGTCACGTATGATGAAGAATTCGACGGATGGAAACGCTTACGTTTCGAATTCCACCTCTCTGGGAACCCGACAGGGTCAGACACCAGGTGCTCCGTTTTAATAAAGAAGTACCTACGCCAATAACCGCAGCTGGGTCGGTCATCGGTCTTGATGACCAGCCCTTTTGAATCACGGCTCTTCAAATGCAGCATGGTACCCCTTAGATAATTGGCGCTGAACAACTGCAAAAGGTGGTGGACGGAGACCTCACACCTAGCCAGCTCCGCGTATGTAGACATTATCCTGCATACTTTTAAGGTGTACGGAGTAAGTTGGGATGGACACATGTTGTAAAAGCGGCAAAGCTCCTCTACCAAGGGAAAGATGGGAAGACCATAACCAATTAAAAAAGGATATTCATAGAACGTGCAATATCCCGGTCTATGGACGTTCGCATAATCCGTCCACGCGGGGACCATCTCCACATGAGCAGGTATGCCGAACGACGTGCGAAGGTCATCTAGGTCATCCTGCATTAACTCAGAACTCTCCGAGGGTTGCGCGGGGGAATCCTTTTGGAAGTCTCTCCTAATAAGAAGTTGCTTCGGTAACACGTTGTCCACGGTAAGGGGGGTGAGTTCCTCTTCTCCGTCTCCCTCATCACCGCCAGATGGAGGCGGTACATCGGATAGCGTATTATCAAGAGCCTTCGGATTATTATCCCGTCGGGGCTTTGCCATAATTTCCATTCAGGAAACGGTGTATGACACAACGGAAAGTGTGATTTCTGAGAAACGGTGGGGTTTCGAAGAAAGGGAGTGCCTTCTTAGAAGGTCAGAAAATGCTTGCAAATGATCGAAAGTTGGATCAAGTTAAACCCTTCCCCTATTTATAGGGTTGGGTGGCGTTGACATCGAAGAGGCGGAATTCAAACGGGCGCGGGAAACCGAGCATCAGAACACCTTTTTTGCTTCCTCGGGAAGACGCGTAATGATGACGCCTGCGTGTGATGACGTCACTTTGAGAAAGAAACTGCGCGTCAGCATTTCAATTAACTCAAATGTTCACTCGTTCACTCTCATTCCTGCAGCCGTCTTCAAGCATGGTCAAATTCTCCCAGAATAAGGTTCACGGTTCCGTCCATCGGGGACGCACCTCGATGCGTCTCCGGAGAACGGAGGGACTAACTGTATAGGGTCAAATTCTTCCCATTACGTCTCCACGTTGGTAGGAACGACCAACGAATATACGCTAACCGAAGTGAGGGCACGACCTAAGAATGTCGGCGTGAAGTGCATCATCGGTTCCGTCGTCTCTCTCGAAGGAACGTGACCAATCTCTGTATTATTTTATTATTTTAAGGAGGGTCTCCTATTATATAAAGGAGGATCCCAATGTTGTAAGGGAAAAGTATTTTTTATTGAACAAGCGCTCTCTCTCTACCCCTCTCTCTCTCTCTCTCTTGAATATCCAATCTATTGGAAGCTATAACAAATATAATACACATATCTAGGTCTTATTATCTTCGATTACGATTGATTGTTGATTCACTTTGATTGTTCTCACTTATAAGGTATATAGTATATTTTGAGTCAAACAATGAGAAGGCAGAAATCAGACCTTTGTATTAAGTGAATTGAGTTGAAAATATAAGCTTAGCAACTGGGCAATTCCGGACCGGAGCTTTTACTTGCTTAGTTATAAGTGATACATGGAGCAAAGTTGAAGAAATCTTGTCTGCAACTAATGAGAACTCTTTGATTACTTTCACTAATACTCCCAATACGTCGGAATATCCTCGGTGGAAAGTGTGTACTTTGAGCAGTCAATACAAGAAAGGAGATCCCGATTGGAAATTCTTGAGAGTTGGTTGCTTTTTTTCTTTGTTGTAAGGGAATCTGTTGCCGTCCTTTTTCTTTTTCCGTCCCCTTCCTTCTTTTCTTTTGTATTATTTATAGATGTGTGGGTTAGTGAGTGAGGAAAGTAGGAAGTGATGGGTGAATATGAGGGAGACATGAGGGAGAGTGGAAGTGAGTGACATGAAGGGTGGGAGTTAGGCTAGAAAATGGGTATCATGGGATTAGCAAAGTAAAACGAAAAGATTTAAAAGAAAATCAAATTTTAAAAAAAAAACTTTATCTCTTTCACATTAAGATTCAGTTTTTTTTTAAAAGATAAATTAAATTATAAAGATAAGAAGATTAACCAAAATTTTTTATATTATAGGAAAATTAAATATTTACATGTATTTTAAATGATACTAAGAAAGATTCTATAGCTTACTTATTAAAATTCTATAATTTTAATAGAATTATTTAAAATATCATTACCAACTATGCTTCATATCATTAAGAGAAGGATGATATTAGCTTTTCTGTTTAGCTCCAACTATACTTGCTATATATTTGTGATTTTTTTTTATAAATAGAAATAAAATTTGTACTCTAAGAATGTGAATATTTAAATTTTTTTTTTCAAATAAAATCTACTAAGAATAAGATAAAAGTTTAAAACATCAAAATTAGACCTAAAAGGAATATTTACACTAAAATAGTATAAGATTTGGCCTTTGGGAAAAGCAAATAAAGTCCAAGCTTTAGGCCCCTACTTTAGGGGGGCCCACTTTTACCTTTAAGGTCATTTAGCTTATTAAAAAAAGAAAAAGATCTCTTCAAGACTTAAGTAAAGAAGTACAATTGTACAACGTGCAAATTTTGTGTAAAAGAAAAGGATAGTCGTTTGACCTTAGAGTGGGCCCAAAAATCAAATAGGATGATGTGTGAAGGATGACGTTGGCAATGTTTGAAGAATCTGGCCAATTTTCTCTTTTCTTCTGGTTTTTGCAATATCATCTCCTTTTAATACCTTTCTCACAAATATTACATTACATTGCTATTATTTATTTCCCTTCAAGACAATCCTCTTGCAATATTCTGGAGATTGAAAAAGTTGAAAGCTTATTGTTTGTGCTTTGGGATACCAAGCATTTCATCAAAAATATTGAAGCAACAATTATTTATTTTCAGATCAAGTTATTGAATCAGGTTTTGCTATTCTAATTTTTAGTATTATTTTTCTTCTAAATTAATTTTCTTGATATTTTTATTATATAGGTATATATTGTCCTTTTAATATTTATTGAAACTCAAATATGTCAAATAGAAAGTATGATTCTGGTTATTCAAAACTTAAAAAAAAAAAAAGAGAAGAGTTGAATCTTTAATACAATCCCAAAGAGGAGCTATTGATAAATTTTTAACAAACAACAAAAATACTAAATCAAATATTATAGGAGAATGCTCTCAAGATGAACAAATCACTAACCTAGTTGAGTTAGATGATAACACTATCCAAGAAGAAGAGGAGGAAACTGGTGAGAAATTTGATATTAATCCTCAAGAAAACCAAGAATTTATAAATGAACCAAATAATTGCATTCCTAGAAATATTTATGATCCTAGTCAATGGACTAAAATTGATACAAAGTCGAGGGATTTATTAGTTGAAAAGGGGCCAATTAGAATTACTGACATAGATTTTCCAAATGATAATTTGTTAAGACATTTTTCTAATACCCATTACTTTAAAAAATTGGCAAATGGTGAAAGAAATGAAAGAAAATGGTTAGTTTAATCTAAAGACTTGGATAAAGTATTTTTTTGTTGCAAATTGTTTAATACGACTTCTAGTATTAGTAACAGTAAACTAGCGAATGAAGGTAGTAGAGATTGGAGAAACCTTAGTGCCAAGCTTAAAGCTCATGAAATATCAAACGAGCATATTATTAATATGGGTTCTTGGCTTGATTTAGAATTGAGATTGTAGGAAAATAAAACAATTGATAAAGATGTTTAAGATCAAATCAATAGAGATAGAGAGGATTGGAAAAATGTATTGTCAAGAATTATTGCCGTGATAAAAACTCTTGGGAAAAATAATTTGGCATTTAGGGGGAAAAATGAAAAGATCTATCAAGAAAGCAACGAAAATTTTTTAAAATTGAAATGATTGCAGAATTTGATCTGATCATGCAAGAGCATATTCGGCGAATTAAACATGATGAAATTCATAATCATTATCTTGGACATAATATTCAAAATGAATTGATAAATTTGTTGGCAAGTGAAATTAAGAATAAAATTATTACAAAAATTATAGAAACAAAGTATTTCTCAATCATACTTGATTGCACTCCAGATGCTAGTCATCAAGAACAAATGTATTTTATATTGCGAAGTGTGGGTATTTCAGCAACTCCAATAAAAATTATTGATATTTTTTAGAATTCTTAAAAGTGGATGATACAAGTGGAAAAGGTCTTTTTGAAGTTATTATAGATGAGATAAAAAAATATTGGACTTGATATTGATAATCTAAGAGGACAAGGATATGATAATGGATCAAATATGAAAGGAAAACACCAAGGATTGCAAAAAAGACTTCTAGATATAAATCCTAGATCATTCTATACACCATGTGGTTGCCATAATTTAAATTTAGTACTTTGTGACATGGCTAATTCTTGCACAAAAGCTATATCATTCTTTGGAGTGGTTCAACGAATATATTCACTATTTTCTTCTTCTACTAAACGATGGAAAATTTTAAAAGATAGTGTGCCTAGTCTAACTCTTAAATCATTGTCACAAACACGATGGGAAAGTCGTATTGAAAGTATTAAAGCAATAAGATTTCAAACTCCACAAATAAGAGATGTATTATTGAAATTAGTAGAAGTTAGTGAAGATCCAAAAACCAAAAGTGAAGCTAGTAGAAGTTAGCAAGATCTCTTATGTTCACCATGGATCTACCAAAATCTTACTGGGGGATGCTATTCTAGCGGCTGCCTGTCTTATCAACAGAATGTCACTTAAACCCCTCAATTTTCGAAGTCCACTGAAAACTTTAAAGGGAAAGAATGAATATACTGTTCCTCCAAAGGTGTTTGGGTTTGTTTGCTTTGTCCACACTAAAAATTCTAGAAAACTTGATCCTATAGCTATAAAGTGTGCTTTCATTGGATATTCACCGACACAGAAAGGTTACAAAATGTTATCATCCTCCCTCTAGGAGATCTTTTGTTAGCATGGATGTTACATTTCGAGAATCTGAACCCTATTTCAGTATTACCTCATCACCTCTTCAGGGGAAGAGCAGTAAGGAGGAAGAGGTGATTCTACCTAATTCCATTACTGGACCTCTTGATGACATTGTCACAAGGGAAAGTGAAATCGGAGAAAGAATTCAGGGAGAGACTATTGGGTATTTGGATAGGCCTGATTTGAAAACTTACTCAAGAAAAAATATAGCAGAAGAAGCCATCATGCAATCTACCAAAACTGAACCCTTTTCTACTGGTGAGTTATCTACATTTTCTAATGAGTTAGATGAACCTATTGCTCACAGAAAAGGAGTCAGATCTTGCACCACCAAATACCCTTTATCTAATTATCTCCTATAATTCTTTGTCTACCTCCTATAGAGCCTTTGCCTTGTCTATTTCTTCTGTGTCTATTCCCCAGAATTGGAGGGAAGCTTTTGCAGATCCTAAATAGAAGCAAGCTATGATTGAAGAAATGAAGGCCTTGTCAAAAAATGAGACTTGGGAACTAATCACTTCACCACCAGACAAGAAGTTGGTTGGCTGCAAATGGGTCTTCACGTGAAGCACAAAGCTGATGGCTCAATTGAAAGATTCAAAGCAAGATTGATGGCTTGGGGATTCACTCAGACTCTCTGGAGCAGATTATCAAAAGACATTTGTTCCTGTTGCTAAGATGAACACTATTAAAATTCTTTTATCTTGCGCAGCTAATCTTGATCGTGACTTACAACAGTTTGATGTAAATAATGCATTTCTTCATGGAGACTTAGAAGAAGATGTGTATATGGAGATTCCTCCTGGATTTGATACTGCACAGAGTCAAGGAAAGGTATGCAGATTGAGGAAAACCTTAGACGGACTGAAGCAATCCCCCAGAGCTTGGTTTGACAGATTCGGCAAAGCAATAATCTCATTCGGTTACCAACAAAGCAATGTTGATCACACCCTCTTCATAAAACATCAAACGGGTAAACTCACTCTTCTCAGAGTTTATGTTGATGACAGAAAATGACAAAGAGGAGGTATCCCGATTGAAAAAGTTATTGGCACATGAATTTGAGATCAAAGATCTAGGAAAATTGCAGTACTTCTTGGGAATTGAGGTTGCTAGATCGAAAAGATGAATCTTTATTTCTCAAAGGAAGTATATTCTGGATCTCTTGAAAGAAACTGGTATGACAGGTTGCAGATCCGCATAATCGCCCGTTGAAAGCAATCACAAGTTATAAAGCGGAGTTGGAGAATCATTTGATAAGGAGAGACATCAGAGGCTGGTTGGAAGACTCATTTATCTTTCCCATACTAGACCAAACATATCTATTCAATTAGTCTGGTGAGTCAGTTCACGCATGATCCCCGAGATCCTTATATGCAAGCTGTCTTTCACATTTTGCGGTATCTGAAGTCTGCTCCAGAGAAAGGTCTAGTTTTCTCCAAACATGATCACTTCCAAATAAAAGCCTTTACAGACGCGGATTGGGCTGGATCTCTAGATGACACAAGATCAACATCTGGTTATTGTACGCTCGTAGGAGGAAACTTGATTACTTAGAGAAGCAAGAAGCAAAGTGTAGTTGCTAGATCAAGTGCGGAGGCAGAATATAGAGCTATGGCCCAGGGTGTCTGCGAACTGCTTTGGCTACAAAAGCTACTACAAGAATTGAGATTGTGAAAAAGGAAAACTTTTCTTGTACTGTGACAATAAGGCTGCCATCAATATAGCTCATAATCCAGTCCAACATGACCAAACAAAGCATGTTGAAATTGATCGACACTTCATCAAAGAAAAAGTTACAACTGGTATCTTGAGTTTGTTTCACGTGCCATCGAAAAAACAGCTAGCTGATGTGTTCACCAAAGGTCCCAACAAGCGAACTTTCCATACTTTGAGTTGCCAGTTGGACATGTGCGACATCTTCACACCAACTTGAGGGGAGTGTAGATTAGCATAATTCAAGGAGACTTGATTTAAGAGTGTCGATTAGCATAATTTCAAGAGATTCGAATATATTTAGGATATTTGATTTTATTTGATTTGATTTGATAGCTGGATTGATTGTATAAATTTATTTTATTTTCTTAATTAGCATTAGGAGTTTCGTATAAATTCACTTGCTCGTGGGACGTAAATATACACAGAAATATAAGAAACCTTTTCTTCCTATCATAATCTACGGTAAACAATAGTAATGAAGTGGGGCACTTTCCCAAAGATTAGGACAAAAAATAAGACCCAGCGTGACACCGTTAAAAGATGAGTACAAGTTCATATAAAAGTTTCAATATAATACCATACTCATCAATATGATAGTGAACAGCTAACATTGTGTTTTGAATGAATTATTCACATTTATTTACCCACAATTATTTTTGGATGACTTCCTTGGACTTGCACAATAATAGAGACAATATCAGTTAATAACAAAATGAATCACTAGATCTTGTTCCTACCTATGCCGTTATACAACTTCTATTTTTTGGTAACTGGTCTTAGTCAGCCACCAGAGAAAAATTTAAACATTCAATCACGAGGAAAGGAGAAAAAAGTTTATTTATGTTATTCTAACTTCTATATGGTATTGTGTCAACAACTAACACATTGTTTAACCAAAAAATAGAATTTCGGTCAAAGCTTTATTTTAGAAAAATTCGGGTTACTGATATTCAAAGAAATGAATAATAGAAATTGATTTTGCTAATAATAAGATGAATAAAGGAAAATAACTCAGTGTATTCCAATAGTGTTTCGTGTCCTTACAAATGACCAGTCTCTCCTTTTTATAGCTATCTCTAAGATATACCTTTTGCCTTTGTCATAATAAGGTTATTACAGACAATTAAAGGCATTAAATGCTACGTTACATAATCATTGTAATTTAATACAGATTCTCTAACGTTTTTAGTATTTAATGCTTATTAAATACTGTATTTGTACTCTCTTGTGCTGTCAGATTCATTCTCCTTGATTTTTGGATTTAAATAGGTACGAGCGTTGAGTCTTTTGAATAACTGCTCGTGCCTCTACTTGTGCCTCTGCTCGTATCTGCTGCAACTCGTGCCTCTTTGCTAATCATCACTCTTTGACCAGCCTTCATGTCATGACGTGTCATCTTTCAATTACTTCGATATGTGTAAACTCAATTTTTTCCAATACAGATAGTCCCCCCACTTGCCATTTATTCATCAATTGAATATTTGGGAAGTGGATTTTATTAAAGCAGGATGTTTACCGCCATTAACGCTATTATAGAATCGACGCTTCAATTGTCACTTCCATTTAATGCTTGTTGCACGTGGCATCTTTTTGTTGGTTCTGCGACTTTGCAGCGCTTTTTAAGGCTCTTTTACGGCTTCACCAATTACGAAGTGACAGTTCTCATCATGACCTTTCCATCATTGCACCTTTTGACAGTTGCTTCTTAGTATAAATATAATGGAACCATCTTTGTCTTTCTCACATACAGTTTAAAGTTTACAGAATATTTAATTCTTGTTCTTCATCTTCCTCGTACTGTCATGCCTTCATCAAACCCTAACCCTAGGAGAGTCCCCATAGTTGATAACTTTCCTCTTGCCCCTAGTAGGAGTAGAAGAGGTGGTAGTCTACGTAATTTAGGGTCTTCATCCATACGTGGTTCTTCTCTTCCTTCATCTAATTCCAGCCCCTCTTCTAGAACAAGAGGTTCACTTTCTCAAAGATCTTTTTCTAGGGGTAAGGAACCTTCTGAACCTCTTCGTGAACCTTCGGTGGATGAAATAGTTCCTGCGGAACTTTCTTTCTATAACGATAGAGAATCCCTTAGAAATCAAGTATCCTCTTTAGATCGTGCTGATATCTACCCAACTCAAATCATTGAAGGTCTGATTATTTTAGTTCGCAAAGACTGCCATTGGAGTCATGACTTCCCTATTATAATTCCCAATGCGAACCAAAGAATCACTTCTTATTTAATTGGGTTTTCTTTTGTTATACATACCCTTTCACATTAGGCTTCAAACCTGCTATTGACCCTGTTATCCTTGAATTCTGTCATTTTTTCGACGTCTATTTAGGTCAAATTGGCACTATAGTGTGGAGGGTTGTTGCTTGTTTGAGGAATTTGACCAACATGTCAGGCGTGCCTTTTACCTTCTCTCATCTAATTCACCTTTATTCTCCCAGACTCTTTCACCAAGGTGTCTTTACTTTAGTAGCAAGGAGTAAAAGAGTTTTGGTTAGTCCAGAAGATGACAGAGACTGTGGCTGGTACGCCAGGTTTGTTGATGCCCCCACCGTTGGTTTAGTGGGTGATGAAAATGTTCCCTTCCCTGAGAAGTGGAATTTTGCATGTGAGTTTTTTTTAAATAACTCTCTCGTGCCTTTTTTCCCTTCAATTTTGATTATCATTGTTTTAATTTCCCTTTTCTTTTTCAGCAACCATGGGAGTTGTTGACGAAATTTCCAATTTTCGTGGTTGGGTAGGAAAATTATTAAATACAGCCCCAATGGAGGGTAGGTCTTGGAAAACTCTCTCCCAACGGTTTGGCTGGAAAGTGAAAACTCGTGGTAAGAGTTTTTTTTTAATTACCCCCTCTCTTTATTGATTTTTCCAGAACTTATTTTAATCCTTCTTTTTATCAGAATTTGCTGTTCGAGGTGTTAGGGCTGAGACGATCGTAGCTTCTCGAATCTCTTTGAAAGAGCCCAAGAGATAATTTTCGGCTCTTCTTCAAAAAGAAAAGCTATTGTTGATCAAGATTCTGAAGAAGAGGAAGATGGGGGCTCCTTAGTGAAAAGGCCATGAGCCCGTAGACGGATCGTTTCTGATGAGGAAGCTTCTCCCCCTCGTTCGATTCCTCTTACCGAGTCTGTTGAAGCCCCGGTGGTGATCCCCGATGATGATGTTCCCGCTGCTGTTCATGACTCTGTTGAGCAGCTTTTTGACCGCGGGTTTGGTAGTGAAAATTTAGGTTCGATTTCTGATGAAGCTCCCCTGGCTCCTTTTTCTACTCCCGTTCCTGTGATTCCTTCTTTGCCAGTCGTGGCTGTTACTGTTCCTCCTCAGGCTGTTTTGACTGCTTCTACCGTCCCTCCCTCGACTATTCCTCCTTCATCTGTTCCTTACACTGAAGTTGGTTCCTCAAGTAGAGGCGCAGCTATGAGGCAAGTTACCATTGAAGTTCCTGCTGAGGGTAACCTTTTGAGGAAATCAGGTCAAGCTGACGTGTGGCTAAAACCTTTGATTGGTCCAGTTGAGAGAGCTAAACTTGACAGCCACAGTTCTTTGACCTTGATGAACGATATAGTGCATGCTTCTCTAAAGGTATCCCTTTTTCAAATTTTACTTTACCTTTTTTCTGTTTTCAGGGTTCTTATTTTTCCCTTCTTTTTTTTAGGTCAATCTAATTGGCACGGAGATGATGAAGAGGGTTACCCTCTCAGAGCAATTAGTGCGTGACTACCAAGTGGAGGCGGATAATTGGAGGGAACAATGTGAAAGTCTTCAGATCGACGTGGAAACATTAGAAGAAAGTAAAAGTACCTTAGAGCAGCAGGTACGGGCTTTGACTTCAGAATTGGCAGTTGAAAAGGCTTCTTCAAATCAAGCAGGTAAGGAAAAGGCTCGTCCGGAAACATCTTTTTCCACCAAGGCAAGTGAAGAAATTAGAGAGTTGAGGGCTCTCTTGGGTGAAAAAGAAGCATATGCTGGTGAACTTGTGCAGAATTTGACTCAAACTCAAGAAGACCTCCGGGTATCTTCGGATAAGGTTTGTTCTTTAGAAAGTTCCCACGCTTCTCTTCAAGCTTCTTATGAATCTGCCTTGGCTGAAAATGAAAAGTTAAGAAATGAAATTGCTGACTGGGAAAGAGATTACGAGATCCTTGAAGATAAAACTGCCATTGAAGTGAGTTGGGCGTTTTTAAATTCTCGCCATGATACCCTCGTTGAAGTTAGCCAGGAGAATTTTAACTTGGAATCTGAGTTAGCCAAGATCAAAGAGACTATTGAGAAGACTCAGCAGAACCAAGATTTTTCTTCTCCCGTGGCTGAAGCTTCTGAAAATGTTGAAGATGATACGGGTATCCCCACTCCTTCAAGTCAAGTTGAGCCTGATGTTGTTGATGTCCCTGCTTCAGTTCCTTCAACTTCTCAGTGAAAAGTTTATGTTGTTTGAATTCCTTTGTTGTTTTTTTTTCTTTTTGGTGATATGTGGTTGTAACCCTTGGTCTTTTTAAGGGTTTGTTGAAAACGTTAAGTCCCCAGACCTTTTATGGGGCACTTTGTATAAACACCTTTTGGTTTATGACTAAGTTCATACTTAGTCTAAACTTTTTTAATATTAAGAAGTTTCTGTTGCTGTTTGAACTTCTGTTTTGTTTATTCTTGCCTTTATTTTTAAGGACTTACTGAATAACTTGCATTTTTATTTTTCAAAAATGCTTCTGTTTTTTTTAGCTTCATGAATACTTGAATTAATCATGAATTTTATAAAAGAGGGCCCCTTTATATTCGACACTTAATGAAGAAGACGTCTCAACTTCATAATGGTGTTAATATACGATAAAAGAAATAGGAATACACATGTTTCTTGAAATAACTTTGACAAGTTTTTATTTGAACTTTGTCTAGTTTTGAATAACACTTTACATGTATTTGAATTACTTCTATAACTTTCTCGTAACTGTTTTTCTTATAACAGATTTCAAAAAAGAAAATGAACACAAGGTTTTTATTTATAACCCGTTTCAGTACATTGCCTTTACCCTAACTATAATAAGGTTTGTTTTTATTTATAACCCGTTTTAGTACATTGCCTTTACCCTAACTATAATAAGGTTTTTCTCTGGCCTTAGCTCGTGACTTTGCTCTGCACTTGACTCATTCAATAAGTGAACTTCTCAGGCTTGATCTTTGATTATTTCCAATCTTCTTTGCCTTTTTATACACATGTCTATGTATATTATATAGTCCCCCAAGTGTTTGAGCTTTGAAGTATGAAGTCTCGAGCACTTGATTGTTCCTCTCATTTGGTCCTTTCCCTGAAAAGGAAAAACATACGGGACGCGGAGGTGCGATTATAGATGAAGACTGCTTAACCCGTTTCAATTTCTATCAGAATAATTGTAACCCTAGACCGGGAAAATTGATTCCACGTGCCTTGCGGGTCGTGACTCATCATTTAGTACGGGTTAGCTTTTTGCCTATCATCTAAAATCGTTAGTAAAATTTTAACAATTCAAAATAAAATTTAAAAGTATGGATACCTGACCGTGGGTATTCCTTAGAAATAGTATCTCTTCAAGTGAACGGCATTCCAATGTGAAGGTAGTATCTTGCCATCCATCGTTTCCAGCTCGTATGCTCCTTTTCCTGCGATACCATGAATCCTACAGGGTCCCTCCCAGGTTGGACTCAATTTTCCCGCATTAGCTGCCTTCGTAGATTGAAAAACTTTTTTGAGCACGAAGTCCCCAATCTTGAAAGTATCTTAGGCGCGCTTTTCGATTGTAGTATCGTTCCAAGACCTGCTTTTGTGCTGCCATTCTTATTAATGCAGCTTCCCTTTTTCCTTCAAGTAGATCAAGGTTTATGCGCATTTCTTCGTCATTGGATTCTTCTGATGCTTGTGTAAACCTTGTGCTTGGCTCTCCTATCTCAACTGGAATTAAGGCTTCATCTCCATAAACCAATGAGAATGGTGTTTCTCCCGTACTTGTTTTTGCTGTTGTGCGTTATGCCCATAAAACACCAGGTAGCAATTCTGGCCAATTACCTTTGGATTCCTCTAAACGCTTCTTTAAATTGTTGATAATGACTTTGTTTGTTGACTCAGCTTGGCCATTACCCACCGGATGATAAGGTGTGGATGTAATCCTTTTGATCTGCCAACTTTGAAAAAACTCTGTAATTTGTGCGCCTATAAATTGAGGGCCATTATCACACACGATTTCCTTTGGCACACCGAATCGACATATGATATTTCGCCAAATGAAATCTCTAACTTCTTTTTCCCGCACCTGTTTGAGTGCTCCTGCTTCCACCAATTTAGTAAAATAGTTGGTGAGTACAAGCAAAAATTTTACCTGTCCTTTTGCTTGTGGTAGTGGACCCACGAAATCCATCCCCCATTTCATAAAAGGCCATGGTGCGATAATCGGATGTAACAATTCCGCAGGTCTATGCATGTTATTACCGTATCTTTGACATTTATCACATTTAGCCACGAAACTTTCCGCTTCTTCTTCCATTTTAGGCCAATAATAACCTGCCCTAATCATGGTTCTTATCAATGATCTTCCTCCTGCGTGATTTCCACAATGCCCTTCGTCTATTTCTCTCATTACATATTCTATCTGAGAAGGCCCGAGGCATCTTGCTAAGGGACCACCGAACATTTTTCGATAAAGATTGCCTTGCTTTAAACAATATCGAGTTGCCTTTTTCCGAAGCGCGTGAGCTTTTTTCTTATCTTCAGGGACGGTTCCATACTGCAAAAAAGCAACATTCTCGTTCCTCCAATCCCAGGTTAAGTTATTAAAATTTACCTCATTTTTATCTGGATCGAGTACTGAATGAAACAAATGAATTACGGAAGCATTTTCATTGCTTGCCACATCTGCCGCAGATGCGAGATTGGCTAGGGCGTCCGCCTCGACATTTTCATCTCTTGGTATTTGCATAACTTTCCAGGTTTGGAATTGCCTGATCAGATCCCGTACCTTCTCTAATTACTGTTGCATTCGTGCTTCCCTGGCTGTATAAGTCCCCATCATTTGGTTAACTACAAGCTGCGAATCTCTTTTGACTACAATCTGATTAATGCCGAGTTCCCGTGTCAGTTCTAAACCTGCAATCACAGCTTCATACTCTGCTTCATTGTTAGTTATAGAATGACATTTAATGGCTTGTCGAATGGTCTCACCCGTAGGTGGTACCAAAATAATTCCTAAGCCTGCACCCTTCACATTAGACGAACCATCAGTAAATAAGGTCCAAATTCCTGGATTAGATCCGTTGAACACCTGTAATTCTTTTTCTGCTTCTAATTGCATTCCTTGGCTAAAATCAGCCACAAAATCTGCTAACACTTGAGATTTTATCGCGGTTCTGGGCTGGTATGTGATGTCATATTCACTTAATTCTATAGCCCATTTGGCTAACCTACCTGACAACTCATGTTTGTGTAATATATTGCGTAATGGATAAGCAGTTACTACAGCAATAGGGTGACACTGAAAATAAGGCCTTAATTTTCTAGATGCCATGATTAGTGCAAGTGCAAGCTTTTCTAATTGAGGATACCGCGTCTCCGCATCTAATAAAGATTTGCTGACATAATAAATCGGAGATTGTTTACCTTGATCTTCACGAACTAACACAGCACTTACCGCTACTTCGGAGACAACAAGGTAGATGAGCAATCTTTCCCCAACTTTTGGTTTGGCGAGCAATGGCGGATTTGATAAGTATGTCTTCAAATTTTTGAGTGCCTGTTGACATTCCTCAGTCCATTCGAACTGATCTTGCTTTTTAAGAGCTGAAAAGAATTTAAAGCACTTTTCTGATGATTTGGAAATAAATCTCCCCAAGGCTGCAATTCTTCCTGTCAACCTCTGCACTTCTTTTTTACTTGTAAGCATGTTAGGGATTTCTTTAACGGCCTTAATCTGTGCGGGATTTACTTCAATACCACGGTTAGAAATAAGAAAATCCAAAAACTTACCTGATGCAACACCGAATGCACATTTCTCAGGATTTAATTTCATATTGAATTTTTGCAAGATCTGAAACGTATTAGACAAGTGTGATATATGATCCCCTGAATGTTGAGTTTTAACGAGCATATCGTCTATATAGACCTCCATAGTTTTTCCCAAATGTTCTTGAAACATTTTGGTCACTAGTCTTAAATATGTTGCACCAGCATTTTTAAGACCAAAGGGCATTACTTTATAACAGTAAGTCCCCCTATCTGTTATAAATGAAGTTTTTTCTTCATCTATAGGATCCATTTTGATTTGGTTGTATCCTGAATACGCATCTAAAAAGCTTAACAATTCATGCCCTGCAGTAGCATCAATTAGTTGATCTATATGTGATAATGGAAAAGAATCTTTAGGACAAGCTTTGTTAATGTCTGTGTAATCTACACAAACTCGCCATTTTCCATTCTTCTTCGGTACCACAACAGTATTGGCTAACCAGTTAGGATACTTTACGGTAATTTTTGAACCTCATCTTGAATTAGCAGATTCTTGAAAGTTCCTTGCTTTCTCTTCTTTTGTTTGACATGCGGATATGATGGGTCTTCATTTAATTTGTGAGTCATTACCTCCGGTGGTATTCCTGTCATATCAGAATGGGACCAAGCAAAACAATCCACGTTAGCAACAAAAATTCAATCAACTTACCTTTCATATCCTAGCTTAGATTGGCCCCTACGTAGACTTTCCTTTCAGGCCATTGTGTAGACAACACTACAGCCTCCAGCTCTTCAATTATTGTTTTGATATTTTCGTTTTCCTCTGGTTCTTGAATGGCATCAGGCCTTGAGTCCACATCTGTTCGCCCTTGTTCAGTTGAGGTTTGCGTTGTGGTACCCTCAACTGGATTCTGTAACTGCTAATTTTCTTCGTTTCTCATACTTGAATCTGCAACAGAGTTGATACTCCTGGATGTCTGTTGATCCCCACGGATTTGACATATCCCCCGTGGTGATGGAAATTTAATAACTTGATGTAAGGTCGACGGAACAGCATCCATCTCGTGGATCCATGGTCTCCCGAGAATCATATTGTAAGCCATCTCCATATCTACCACCTAAAATTTTGTATCCTTGACAACTCCTTCTGCAAATGTAGTAAGTATTACCTCTCCTTTCGTTACGACGCTGGAATTGTCGAATCCAGACAAAGTATCGCGCCTTTGGTACTATTATCTTCAGCTTGCATCTCGTGTAGTACTCTTAGCAGATAATGTTCACGGAACTCNTTTCAACTACGAATAAGTGGCAGGAAAAATATACACAAACGTACTTATGACATTGAAGATTATGTTTTCTTGGTATCTCCCACAGAAATGGATGAGCCAAAGTTTGTGACTGAGGCTTTATCGAGCCCTGTAAAAGTTGAGTGGATGAAAGTAATGAAAGAAGAATTAGAGTCCATGAAAACCAACAAAGTCTGGGATCTAGTTGACCTTCCGCCTGGGCGTAGAGCCATTGGGAACAAATGGGTTGTCAAAGTTAAATGCAAAGCGGATGGGTCAATAGAAAGATACAAGGCACGATTGGTAGCAAAAGGATTTTCTCAAGAAGTTGGAATAGATTGACCCTCAGGTCATCATCTACATCTATTACTCACCTCAAGCCGGCCACAAGTCTAGTTCGCTATGCCTTTGCCTTTCGAATCAACCTCTTCGCACGCCGAATCTGATTAAAACCCATAACGAATACATTACAATAGGCTAAAGAAACATAACCCAATCGAAAAGACTCGAAAAACACCAAAATTCACTAAGTTGGCAAAACCCGTAGCCCCGGGCCCACTTCTCGAAAAATTCGAAATTTACATCACTGGATTCCCTCGTCTCGCCACGAGTCCTACACATACCAATTTTACCAAAATCGGATTNTCGAGCCCTGTAAAAGTTGAGTGGATGAAAGTAATGAAAGAAGAATTAGAGTCCATGAAAACCAACAAAGTCTGGGATCTAGTTGACCTTCCGCCTGGGCGTAGAGCCATTGGGAACAAATGGGTTGTCAAAGTTAAATGCAAAGCGGATGGGTCAATAGAAAGATACAAGGCACGATTGGTAGCAAAAGGATTTTCTCAAGAAGTTGGAATAGATTATGAGGAAACATTTTCACCAGTTGTGAAGTTTACCTCAATTCGCTTACTTTTGGCTATTGTTGCACGTTTGGATTTAGAATTACATCAAATGGACGTGAAGACAACTTTTCTCAATGGAGAACTAAACAAAGAAATCTACATGGAATAACCTGTAGGCTTCATCGTTAAAGGCCAAGAAAAGAAGGTTTATAAATTGAAAAGACCTATTTATGTCCTGAAGCAACCTTAAAGGCAATGGTATTTGAGATTTCACAAGGAAGTGATCTCATATGATTTCACCATGATCAATGAAGATCATTGCATTTATGTGGAGAAGTCCAATGGGATATTTGTAATTCTTTCCCTTTACGTGGACGATATTTTATTGGCCGAAAATAATTTGGAGTATTTGAAAACTATCAAGTCATGGATTTCGAGGTCATTTGACATGAAAGATATGGGTGAGGCTGATTATATCCATTGAGTTAAAATCCAAAGAGACCGTTCCAAAAAGTTATTGAGCCTCTCTCAAGAAACTTATATAAAGAAAATTTTGGAGCGTTTTCGCATGAATGGTTGCAAATCCATGGATACTCCTATAGCGAGAGGTGAAACTTTAAGCCTTGAAATGTGTCCCAAGACTGAAAATGAAAAGGAAAACATGTCTCGAGTTCCATATTCAAGTGTTGTCGGGAGATTGATGTACGCTATGATGTGTACTCGCCCAGACATTTGTTATGCCGTAGGTCTAGTGAGCAGGTATCAATCCAATCCTGGAAGAGATTATTGGAAACTGTGAAGAGAATTTTTAGATACATGAAGGGAACTGCAGATTATTCACTATGTTATAGTGGAAATGATTTATACTTGAGAGGATATACAGATGCTGATTGGGCTGGTGATCGGAATAATAGAAAATCAACATCCGGTTATGCCTTCTTACTTAATGTTTGTGCTATATCATGGAAAAGTAAGAAACAAACCTGTGCAGCCCTTTCAACAATGGAAGATGAGTTCATGGCTTGTGCGTCTGCATTACAAGAAGTTGTTTGTTTGAAGAGATTCTTTGAACATTTGGATATTACAAAGAACTCTCAGGGTCCCATGACTCTATATTGTGATAGTCAAGCGGCTATTGCATATACAAAAGATCCTAAGTGTCACAGCAAGACCAAACACATTGACATCAAGTATAACTTTGTGAGAGACATAGTAGCAAGTGGATAGATAAATTTACAGTATATTCCTACGCGAAGCATGATAGATGATCCTTTTACAAAGGCGATATCTAGAGATCTGCTTAAGAAACATGTTATGGCTCTAGGTTTTCTAAGGATATGAACATATTTATGTATTGTAAAATGACTTAAGTATTATAATATGCTCATCAATATTTGGCTCTTGAATTATGCTTATATCTCGTATGTATGTGATGAATGTCTTGATGATAAAGTGTGTGGAACAAGTCGCGAGATTGGCTCTCGCACACGAGCAATCGCCTCTTACGTTAAGAATCGTGAAGAGAAGATACCTTATAGAACCTTGGATAATGCGAGATTATATTTTCTTATAGAGGTCGGTCTTGACAACTAATCAGACTCACGAATTTTACTATTCGAGTATGGCTTGTTTTGTAAGCCAGATACGAGTTTCTCTAAGAAGATGGTTTGAGGATTATTGAAGTGAGAAACTCGGGTTAGACACTTGAAGGTGTCTAGAACAAGATATGTACGGTGTTTGATGATTAAAAGAATAAGACACACGCGCCAATATAAGGTGAGAACACCGTAACATGTGTTTCATACCACGTGTGCTATCGACCAATGGGATAACAGAAGAATGAGTCCCTACTTCTCCATTGTGTGAGATCCCAAAGAAGTTACATTAACTTTTATTGGAATACCCTTTGACCTTTTACTGTTTCTTGAAGTGCCAATCAGTGTTGCTACTATAGCATGTTACTAATAGCCATGAGTTATTCGGCAATGCAGTGCATGTCTAGAAAAGCAGTTGGTTTGGAATAGAAAGATTAGAGTAGAAAGGGAAGACAAATAAATAAATAAAAAATTTATAAAGCATGTGTGGACATGTGTGAATTTGTGTGAACTAGTGTAGGCATGTATGAACTAGTGTGTACATGTGTGGACTTAATTAATATGTACACATGAAGTTTATGCTAGATACATGTAGGAGTTCTACTATATAAATACTCATGTATGCTAGCCATTTGGTGCAAGTGAAGTTGAATAGAAATCATCCTTTCCTCCACCTCTCTAATAGTGAGTTTTGAGTGTTTGTTTAGTTGTCTTGCTCTCTCAAACATTTATAACACAGATTACTTAACACTCTTGAAGATGTGAATGTTTGTATTGCTTTAATTGAGTGTGGTTAGTGTTTGATGGATACACAAGACACTAATTTCTCTTACTAGTGTTAGTTCATAAAAAGTGTTGTCGCAGGTCACGGGTTCGAGACGTAAGGCTGTGTACAATAGACCCTTATGGTCTGGGCTCTCCCCGGATCCTACGCATAGCAGGAGCTTAGTGCACCGAGCTGCTCTTTAGTGTTAGTTCATAAAAAGGTGCCCGTTTTGTTTACTAAACCAAATGTGTGCTTTTACGGGCTAGTTGCTGGAGCTGCCTATTAGTTTAGTGTTGATCTGAGGTCCCAGTTTGTTATGCCCATTGTCGTTCAACTTAGATGAAAGTATCATAAATTTTTGCAATTGCCCCAATTTTTTGTTGGTCTCCAGATTCAAAGGGTGTCTCTTTTTGTGTATATTGTTGCTTGACATATGCATCGCACCCCATGCTAAATTGAATGATTAAATGTTTCAACAGTGCTATGTACGCTTATAGTTAATTGTTAGTATCTCTTTTTAGGCTGCAAAGAAAAGTTTTTGATTTTGTTATATGAGGTTCTGAATCTTTTCTTGTGGCATTTGTCACCATAAGTTTATCAAATGGTCTCATCTGGTTTTTTCACTGATGCAGATCGTGGCTTATTGATGGCAGAGGACTAGCAAGAAAAATAAAAAATGCCAGTGCTCCGGCTGCACATCAAATCAAAGATTGTGGCGCACTACTGGTGGTGCTTCTCTTGTTGCAGATGTGGAGACTTCCTTCTCGCGTGAAGCAGTTACACTTTCGTGCGGGGGAGGTGAATCGTCTTCCCTGGGTGTGATGCCCGGCGTTTCATTTTCGTTATCTTCCCTGCTATCTTCATTGATGGTGTTCAGAAGGTTGGTTGTGACGCCTGCTATCACTTTCAGTCTTGCATCTCCTTTCCCTGCCATTGTTAGTTTACACAAAGCTAGGAAGAGGTGGTTATCCCTTTCAAGAATCTAGATGAAACTAAGATCTTAGCTAAAGAAATCCCCACAGACGGCGCCAAATTGTTTGACCAAAAGATATTGAAACTTTTTTGATTAAATCAATTAAGAAAGTTGATGGGGTAAATCTCAGCCAAGTATAATAAGATCTAGCTTGAAAGATACTAAAGATGTGCAAGATGAACAATATTTCACAGAAGAACAACAAATTATCAATATGATCATTTGTTCTAGAATCACCCAAAAATTGAGTTATGAGCATATCATATATTTCATCAACGAAATCTCATTTTTTGTTGTCAAAATAGCACGAGAAGTCATAGAAGACATATCACAAGAAGACGTAGACAAATTTGGATAAGTTACTCTAAATAAAAGATTTAACTATTCTTTTTCACTAATAAAAGGAACAACAAAACATTCAGGCATTTCAATCTTATCTTTACAATTTACTTTTTCTTTTCCGCTCCCTATATTCATCAAATATTCACAAAAGGTAGGATTTGTTCTCACTCGCATATGTACTGATAATTGTAATTTTTCAAGTTGATTCCAGATGTCAGAACATAGCAAACTTTCTTGAATAAAATTCGCTCTTTTCTACGCTGCGAACAACTGGAAGAGTTTGTCTAAAATCACCACCAAAGGGACAACTTTTCCACCAAACAATATCTTTGTATCCATTAGATGTTTCAATACTAAATACAGATAAATGAGTGGCACATTAGCGTTCGTGTTGCCTCGTGGGTGGGGTGGGGTGGGGGAGGGACTTTTTCTTTGTGTGTGTGGGTAATTCGAATTCTCATGACAATGTTTGAAGTCATTTGGTTAATGAGGATAAGGAATTAATTATAATATTATGATATAAAATTAATTTTTAGAGTAACGATAAAGTTATCTGGTGTGACTTATAAGTCATGAGTTCAAACCGTGAAAACCGTAAGTAATGTTTATATTAGGATAAATTATTTACATCACACCATTGATTCTGAAATTTGTTAGTCAGAATTATAGATTATAAACGATGAATAATACATAATAATAAATAGCTCGTATAGATATAATAAACAATGAATATGGGCAGCTATTTGTATAAAAATCCCTTAATTTTTTTACTTTTAACAGCCTATGGTTTCAAAATCAAGGGCAGATCTTCCCAATAAAATTTAGATGATATTACCTTATCAAAAAAGAATCTTCTGAATAGAAGTGGATCTCGTAAATGGGAAGGCGAAACTGCACAAGGTTTGTTGGTGTCAAAATATATAGGATGATCTATCTCATGATTTCTTATTTTCCAAAACGAAAATATTGTTTTAGAACCAAACAACTTCAGTTTTTGGTTTTTGAAAAACTTTCTGGAATCCTTTTGAACAACTGATCCTATCTTTTGCTTGTTAATTCTGCTTTTCTGGTTAAAACAGAAAAAATCAGCTTCACTGAAGGAGCAGCTTGGGTTAATCATGCCTCTTGTAGATGATTTAAGACCTAAGAAAGATGAAAGAGTTAAGCAGTTGGGAGATATAAAGGCGCAAATTGAGAAAATAACTGGTGAGATTTCAGGGTGTTGTAATATTGTCAGTTCTCTGAGTAGCTTAAACTTGGAAGAACATGACTTGTCGATGAGAAAGCTCTCGGAGTGCTAATCCCATCTACTTGCTCTCCCCAAGGAGAAGGTATGCCTGGACTAAATTGTGTTTGGTGTTATTTTTTACTCCCTCCGTTTCATATTAAATGAGGTACTTTCCTTTTTAGTCTGTTCCAAAATAAATGACACATTTTTAAATTTAAAAATAATTTAACTTTAAACTCTTCATTTTACTTTTTGCCCTTAATGAGAAGCTTTTATAGCCACACAAATGGCATGGCCTCACAAATCTTTTACCCCTTAAGCTTTTAAGACCACAACTTTCAAAAGTCTTCTTCTTTTTTGTTAATATCCGTACCGAGTCAAACTACCTCAAATAATATAAAATGACGGGAGTAATATTTTTAAAGAATCCGATTACAATTATGATTTCTGCTGAAGCTTATCTTAGAAACATTGCGAAAGGCATGTTTCTTAAAGTTACAATATTAAATGACTGAGTTATCCTCAACTGAGGATGTTCTTCTCTCAAAGGCCACTGAGTTATCTTTCTTTTAGCAAATTAAATAATAGATAATTTTTCTGCATGCAGTCTGTGCGGATCCAAAGAGTTACGGAGTTATCGGTTACTTACATACAGCACAGAATATTCCCTTGAGCAATCATGCCTATAGGGTAATTTGAGGGTTCCTATTCCCTCAAATCAAGGTTAGAACCAATATTTATCTCGCTCCGCAATCAACTCAAAATTCAACCACGGCCTTGCCTTTCGAACAAGCCTCCAAACCAACCAAATCTAGCAAATTTTTGACCAAACGATTCAAAATAAGCTTTAGAAATTACTCACGGATGAAAGAGGTTCAATTTAGATCATTATTGAAAAAGTCAACAAAAGTTAACCCAGGGCTCGCTTGGTCAAACCCGAGATTCAGACCAAAACCCAATTACCAATTCACCCCGGAGCCCGATGATGTAATTATTTTGAAATCCGACCTAAATTCGAGGTCTAAATCCCAAATTTACAAAAATTCCTAATTCTACCTAAATCACTTATTTCTACAATGAAAATCCTAGATTTAATGTTGAAAACTTATGAAATGAATGGGTAATTGAAAAGAAATAGATTAAAGTTGCTTACCAAAGAATTTAGGAAGAAAATCTCTTGGGAAAATTGCCCCTAGGGAGTTTAGGGTTGAGAGTTTGAAAGAAATGAGCTAAATCTCGTTTTTCCCCTCTTTTACCCAGTTGCAGTTATCGCAATTGCAACACATAGTTCGCAATTGCGATGATCGCAAAAGAGATTACCCTTCGCAAATACAAAGAAGTCCCTGAGCCTGTATCTCTTTTGCATTTATCTCCCAAAAGTGATTATAATCAGGAAGCCATGTATAATATGATTACCCATATTATCCGCCGGTTAACCCATTTTTTATCCGTACTAAATATGGGTCGGGTCATATAATTTATCTGTTTTTCATTACCCGTTCTTGACTCGTCCCGTATCCGACCCACCCATTTGCCATCCTTAGCCTACCCTAATACAAGTATTAGTGACTGTTTTTACGGTTCAAACCCGTGACAACTTTACGGTTGCTCCAAGACTCACCTTCAAAAAATCCAAGAGATGAAAAGTTGACAATCTCTTTCCCTTTTCTTTGTAATGTGTTTCATGAAAAGGAGTGATAAATTATTTATATGTGGATACTACTTGACCAGGCTTAGTTATTTACATACTTTTACCTTTTTGAGCGTCAAGACTTCCTCTACAAGCAGAATTTCTGGAAGAACGAGATGATTACAGTCAAATAGAGAAATAGTACTTTTAATCTCTTTCCCATTAGAATTGTTCATTTGGAGGCTACAATTATCATAGCAAACACAAAGTTGAATATAATAAGTACTCCATCTAATAGATTCTTAAGTGGTTAATTAGTCAAAATACCCTCTAGAAACAGCATATTATTAAAATTTCTCTCTCTGGAATGAAATTCCCTCTCAGTGAAAACTGAAATGACGAGCAAATCGAAAGCTAGAGGAGGAAGACAACTAAGTCAGGAGAGTAATCATCCATCTTCAAATGCTAGAATTGGAATTCCGAGTTCAGCTGATGAAAAGAAAACCTGTAGCACCAATGTATTGCAAGGAATTATACTGCTAGAATTGCAGAATTTAGCAATGGAACAGGAAACACCAGTGAAGATCATGCATGACGAGGCGAAGGACAAAAATTCATCACGAAAACAGTCGTGGGCAGATAAGGAGGAAACTGAAAGAGAGAATGAAGGTACGTTGGGGGTAGAACCTCATATTGAACCTAAAATGAGATTATGGAGTAGAATTGTGGCTAATAGTCCTGTAAAAGAAGGAATAGAACTGGAAATTACGGAAGATAGGAATCAGAATGTAAAAATAACGATGGAGGATATCAAGGATGAAGTGGAGTATTGGAGTAATGCAGTAATTTGCTACGTATTGGGATCGAATCCACCTCCGGTAGTCATGAATGGCTATTTCCACAGGATTTTGGGGAAATTGGGAATAGACAAAGTTGCACAGGTCAATAGAGGTGTATTTCTGGTTAGATTTAACCAAGCGGAGAGCCGGGTGAAGGTAGTAGAGGATGGAGTCCAAATGTTTGATAAAAAGCCTGTCATTATCAAGCCATAGTCACCTGATATTGATACAAGGAAGGAGTCATTTAGCACTGTGCCAATATGGATTAGATTCCCTAGTTTGGACATTAAGTATTGGGGAAAAATTGCATTGACAAAAATTGCAGGTTTAGTAGGGAAACCTCTAAAAGCAGATAGAGCAACTACATGGAAGGAAAAGATGACATTTGCAAGAGTGTTGGTGGAGGTTACACTTGATCAGCCTTATCCTCAAACTATAATGTTTGAAAATGAAGTTGGGAAAATTGTGGAGCAAAGGGTGCATTATGAGTGGAAGCCAACATTATGCAAGGAGTGTAACAATTATAGGCATGAGGTGACAGAATGTAGGAAGCATATTCAAATTGAGAAACAGTTGGCAAACAAAAAAGAGTGGCGGAAGAACAAAACAGTACAGGAAAAGATACAATCCAGAATAAGGAAGGGACTGAAGAAGGGAAGCAAAGACAGACTGAAAAAGAGCAGGTAGTAACTGGGAGTCAGCAAGATAATAGAAGAGAAGGAAATAAGGGTATATACATACAAAAAGGAAGCAGGATACAAAGAGGGAAGGATGTTCCTAGGAGCAGTATAAACCTAGAAAACTCTTTTGGGGCATTGGGAAAGAATAGTAGTACGATGCTGATGGAGCAGGAGAAGGAGGGGCTGAGCAAACAGGTGAATACTGTAGAAGGAGAACACATATTGGGGAAGGGGGGGAGCCTACCCCAAGGAAATGGATAGTATAGGATTCTGGAATACCAGGGTCTTAATAGACCAGCAAAGCAGAAGGAAGTAAACTTATTTCTGCAGCAGTGTAAGGTTAGTCTATTTAGACTCTTGGAAACCAAGATTAAGAGAAGAAATGCTCACAAAGCTTCTCTTAATCTGTGTAATGGATGGTCACTGACTAATAACTTAAGAGCTCATCCGGGGGGGGGGGGGGTAGAATTTGGATAGTATGGAAGCCAACACTTATGCAGGTGCAATGTCACGACCCAATTTAGGGCCATGACCGGCACTCTGGGGCAGGATCCCAAAGAAAGCCTTAACGAAATTTACAAAAAAAAAATCGGACAGAGTTTTCCTTATTTTAGGACTATCCAAAAATTTACCCTGTCTCAAAAATCGACAACAAAATCAACCTATGTCAATCAAAGTATCTCATAATCCTCATCAACTAATCAAACAACTATCCACCACTATTAATCCATCAATTGTAACACAATAATACTAAAGTTATCTCCAAAATATGATAAGGAAATCTAATACTAGTCATAGTTCTAAAATAATAAAGGATACTCATGATACTATGACTATGGAGCGACTCTAAGATTTTTAAGGAAAAGATCATTACAAACGAATAAACTCTTCACCCATGCGAACAAGTGCGTGGTTCACCAGGAACTGTCAACTCGTGTACTCTAATTGACAAAATTCTCGCTAGCGTCAACTACTGTCTCTGTAAAAACAAATAGCGGGGAGTGAGTCGCTAGCTCAGTGAGTAATAACACTTAACCACAACTGTTTTTAATTGGGAACAAGTCAGAAAACATGCTAGTATATCAACAGAAAATATCATAAGAATGCCCTTTAAAAAACGATAAATATGATCAGTATATTCATGTGTTTCGTGTAAGAGAAATCAATTTAATAAATTGGTAATAAACTTGGTACATATTGTATCATAGCAAATCTTTATGTTTGGGAGGTTTCCAAGAAAGAATCATGTAATATGTATCACTGTGTGGACCCTTCGTAAAAGGAGTCAAATATAACCGTAGGTCCCTACTCGAGGGAAAACTATAACTGTATGCTAGTTCTACCTTCCCACTAGTGAGGGCTATAACTGTAATCGATAATCTGTAAATACAAGGTGCACCAGGTCTAACGAACCCGTCCTTAGCTAGGGGATCCTTTAAAGTCTCCTCCCATTTATACTCTTTCTTGTAAACAGTAAATACTCGTACAAAAGCATTTTCAAAATAATAAAGGGCACATCGTTTCTTATCAAATCTTGTAATTTTATTTCGGTGTAATGGTAATCATGTCTCAAGTAACAATAAAACATGTCTAGTAACAGTGAGAATAATTCAAATAACTGTAACATCTCAAGTAACGGTAAAACATATCTAGTAATGGTAAAAACGTTTAGAACTACAAGAAAATGCTCATTTTGTGGGGGTTATTTTGATAATTTGTGGCGGTTTCCAACCCCCCACAAAATGAGTTGTGGAGGATTTTAAAAATGCCACAGTTACGATTGCCACGAGCAATATTGTGGCAGTTTTTAGAAACCCCCATGACAACCCCCACAAATTGAATTTTAAATTTGTGACGTTTTTTAAAGATAACTAGTGACAGTTTATAACCCCCCATAATATGATCTCACTAATTTAAAAAAAATATATATATATGGGGGCTTGTAACCTCCGTAATATGATCTTTTTTTTTCTGTTTAAAAAAAGCGGCTTGTAGCATTATTCCATTGCAAATAACCCTTAATAACAAACATCAGAAATTCATCAAACTAAATAATACTAACTCATGCAAGGTACTCAAAATTTATTATGCAAAACATCAATTCTAGTCATACAAAGGGGTACATTACAAATAATTGAAATATAAGAGAATGCTGCTACGGCATTGTTAAACAAAATGAAAGGTACAAGCTATTTCACAAGAATTATTTGGCAAAAATGGGAAGAGCAAGTCTTTCATTCAACACTGGAAGTATCCTCTTTGTCTCCTTTGTTAGGTTTAGAATCTGCAAAGCATTATCAGCAGAGTAAGAGATGATACCATTGACAAAGATTGAGAATCAAAATACATTATGATAGAAATGGTTTCCATCTATTTAGTTATAAACTAAGATATCCACTACCATGACAGTGTAACAATTATAAGTCCTAGTTAATCCTTGATTAGACTTTAGAGTGCTTTAGATTTTCAATTACTCTAAATGTTATGCACAATGAATGTTGATAAGAACATGTAACTACGAAACTTTTTTTTCTTTGAATAGAGAAACTCCAAAATATTTGAATTATCATCTATTTAGTTATAAACTAAGATATCCACTACCATGACAGTGTAACAATTATAAGTCCTAGTTAATCCTTGATTAGACTTTAGAGTGCTTTAGATTTTCAATTACTCTAAATGTTATGCACAATGAATGTTGATAAGAACATGTAACTACGAAACTTTTTTTTCTTTGAATAGAGAAACTCCAAAATATTTGAATTATCATTGTCAAAGATACAGAAGCCATGAATAAGACCAACCTTATCCGCAGCAGTAACAGTAGAAGTCATATTGTCTTTGTCCATATTCTACAATCCTGCGATAATCTGAAGTGGAACAATAATGTATCATTAGTAATTTTACCTGTTTATCTTGGAAGACTCCCCCTTTTCTTGAAGGCCGGTCAAGTTCAGGTTACTAAAAAATCAACAAATCCACAAACTGTAAGGTAAAATAAATGTGATGCAAAGTTTCCTTAACAAGACATCCTCAAACTTACAGCAAATCAACTATAGGGGCTACATTCCACCTCATTTGAGATTATATTAATGAACATTCATGCCTTTTCAAAGGCACGAGTCAATGAAGATTATCAACAAGATTGTACACTAAATGCAGAATCAGAGACAATGCATTCGGCAACTAGAGAAATGAATTCCATGATTTCTTGTTAAAGCTCATCCCTAATACAAGAGTAAAATTGCAAAACATAAGTCTTTTTACCCAAAAAATATGGAAGTAAACTTGGCATCATGTCTCATGATAATAACTGACCTCCCCTGCTTGTCTTTATAGTTTGACCTTAAATCTTCTCTCTTTCTGCTTCACTATCCACATGATTCTGTATCAAATGATAATACAATAATGATAAATACAACAGAAACAAAAAAAAAAGCAAAAATGGATAATAGTAACTAACAAGGTCATCAAGATACTGTAATCATGCATCAACGATGTATATTGAGGTAATGCACAAAAAGAGGTTACTGAAGAAATCACCAAATATTGCAGTCAAAGCATCCTAAAGATGGAATATGACAACTAAGGATGCACTGACCTCAAACAAGTTAATAGGAGAACTAGTTTATTAAAATTAACAAAACTACATTCCAGTAATTTTTTTGACAACTAAAATTATAGCATCATTCCTTATCTACTACTTACCTCCTTAAGTATGGAAAGTAATGTGCTGCAAAACAAAGACCAGGAGAATCAGTTGACGTCAAAAATTATATACAAAGAAAAGTTAATTTAGAGAGGTGAGATTTACCTCATAAATTCAACGAAGACCTCTCTTATCTCTTGATGTTCTAGATAAAGGGAACCCTTTGTCACAACTATTTTCAAATACAAAACAAGACAACCCAAGACTTTCAGTAACTTCCAATAAAAACTGAACTGAAAATAACTGTCTTACCAATTGAATCTCGTCTTAGTGCTGTCAAGTGAGCACAACTGCAAGTAAAAATTTCAGCTTGGGTTTGAACTAAACAATCGTACCTGAAGCAAAGAGTTTATATAGTCGAGAACATCACACAGATTCAATGTCTGCTCTAGAGATTTAAGATTAGGACCCATTATCAGTCCAGTGAGGGCCATCAAGTAGTTCTCGAGAAACTTGTATGCCTGTGTATAATCGAAATTATAGAATCACAAAAACATGGCATTGAATTTTTGATACATAGCCTATTGCATCTCCAAACACGTAGCTGCAAATTTCTGCTATACATAGGCTCATTTTAGTCCTTTTATATGTTTGTAGAGTTCAATAGGAGAATACCTGTATTTCATCAAACAATTGGCCTGCACTATGTGTTTAACCAAAAACTAGAATTTTAGTCAAAGCTAGAATTTAGAAGAACTTGGGTTACTAATAATCAAAGAAATGAATAAAAGGAAATAATTCTAAGTAGCAATATAATAATCAAGAAAAACGAATGATACCAATGTATATTTCAATAGCCTTTCGTGTCCCCTACAACTGATCATATATCTCCTTTTTATAGGTACCTTTGAGAATGCACGTTATGCCCAAATCATAATGAGGCTATTATAAATAATTAAAGACATTGAATGCTACGTTACACAATCATTACATTGAATAAATATATTCCTTAACGGACTTAGCATTTAATACTCATTAAATGCTGTATCTGCACTCTTTTTTATGACCAGATTCATTGCTTCTGATGCCCGGATATAAATGATTTAAATAGGTACGGGCGCCGTGCTACTTATCTGATGTCTCGTGCCTCTTCCTCCTTCTTTGCTCGTGTCTGTTTTATAATTCTTGAATCGTGTGTAATTGTGATTCATTGACCATTTGACCAATCCACGTGTCCTAACACGTCACCACATATATATAAAATACAATTTTCCCCAATACAGATAGTCCCCCCACTTTCCATTTATTCATCAGTTTGAATATTTGGGAAGTGGAATTCATTTAAAAGCGAATTTTTGTCACCATTAATGCTTTGACAGAATCGACGCTTCAATTGTCACTTCCATTTAATGCATTAGACACGTGTCATCCTCTTATTTGTTCTACAGTTTTGCAGCACTTTCTTAGGCTTTCTTTTCGGCTTCCCTATTCACGAAGTGTCAGTTATCATTATTATAGCTCTTCCATCATTGTACTTTTTCCTTTTGCCGGTTACCCATTAGTATAAATATAACTTCTTCACTTGTCTTTTACCACATAAAGCGTGTCAAACACTTTAATTCTTCAAAAACCTCTTATTCTCTTCTGCTCTACTTCAATCTCCTTTGTCATGGCTTCACCAAACCCTAACCCTAGGAGAACCCCCATTTTAGATAACTTCCCCAATGCTCCTATTAGGCATAGAAGAGGGGATAGACTCTGTAGCTTGGGGTCTGCTCGTGGTGGTAGTACATCCACTCCTTCTTCTAACTCTGGTCCCTCTTCTAGGACTAGAGGTTCCCTTTCTCAGAGGTCTTCTTCTAGGAATAAAGAATCCTCTAAGCCCCTTCGTGAGCCTCTAGTTGAAGAAATAGTCCCAACAGAAATTTCTTTTCACCATGATAGAGAATCTCTCAGGACCCAAGTTGCCTCTTTAGATCGTGCTGATGCTTTACCCACTCAAATCACAGATATTTTAACTCCCATAATTCGTAAGGATTGTCACTGGATTGACGATTTTTCAATTATCATTCCTAACCCAAATCAAAGGATCACTTCTTACTTAATCGGATTCTCTTTTGTTTACACATACCCTTTCACTTTAGGGTTTTAACCGGCCATTGACCCGGTCATTCTAGACTTTTGCCGTTTTTTCAACGTGTGTTTGGGTCAAATTGGTCCGATTGTTTGGAGGGCTGTCGCCTGTGTGAGGCACCTCACTAACATGGCGGATGTTGAATTTACTTTTCCCCACCTAATTCATCTCTATTCCCCTAGGCTTTTTCGCAACAGCGTGTTTACCCTAGCAGCCAGGAGCAAGAGGGTTTTAGTGAGCCCCGAGGACGATAAAGACCGTGGCTGGTATGCTCGGTTTGTTGCTGCCCCCACTGTTGGTTTAGTGGGTAAAAATAACGTTCCCTTCCCTAAGAAGTGGAACTTTGCACGTAAGTGTTAAATCTTCCTCGTGCATTTTCCTTTCAAGCTTTATCAACTTTTCTAATGTCGCTTCTTTTTCTTTTCTCAGCAACCATGGGTGTTGTGGAGACTGTGCCCAACTTCCGTGGTTGGGTAGGAAAATTGTTGAAGACCGCTCCAATGGAGGGTAGGTCGTGGAAAAACCTTTCCAACCGTCATGGTTGGAAAGTAAAAACTCATGGTAAGAGTTTCTATTTTACATTGTCTGTATATAAATATTTTCTTTGTTCTAACTTTTATCCTTCTTTTTATCAGGATTTGCTATTCGAGGAGTCACTGCAGAGGCAATCATGGCTTCTCGTGACTCTTTGAGTACTTGTACCTCTTCAGCCCAAGATATATTCTTGGGTTCTTCAAAAAGAAAAGCTACTGAGGAAGAAGATTCAAAGGAAGAAGATGAGGGCTCCCTGGTGATGAGACCACGAGCTAGGAGACGTATCGTCTCTGATGACGAGGCTGAAGTCTCCCCTCATCTGTCTCTTTCCGAGCCTGTAGTTACTCCAGTTATCATTCCTGATGATGACGTCTCTCCTCACGACACTCGTGAGTCTATAGATCAACTTTTTGTTAGTGGTTTTGGTAGTGGAAACTTAGGACCTGTTCTAGACGAGCTTCCCTTATCTTCCTTTTCATCTCTTGTACCTGTGATTGCTTCTTTACCTTCATCAACTGTTGCTTCTGTTCCTTCTTCCACCGCTCCTCCTTTGGCAATTCCTCCACCTATCGTTCACCATACGGAGGTGGGCTCTTCAAGTAGGATTACTGCTATGAGGAGCGTAACCATTGAGGTTCCTGCTAACAACAGCCTCTTGAGAAAGTCTGGTCAAACTGATATTTGGCTCGAGCCTTTGATTGGCCCCATCGAGAAAGCAAAGCTTGAAAGCCATAGCAACCTGACTCTCATGAATGACATAGTGCATGGCACTTTAAAGGTATTTTTCTTTCCTACTTTTCTCCATTCTGTAAAAATTTTCGACTTTGGGATTCTTACTTATCTTTTTTTACGTAGGCCAATCTTATTGGCACTAAGCTGATGAGCAGAATCTCCCTCTTGGAGACGGTAGCACGTGATTCCTAGTTGGAGGCAAACAACTGGAAGGAACAATTTGACAGCGCTCAAATTGACATAGAGGATTTACAAGAGAGAAGAAGTACCTTAGAACAGCAAGTACGAGCATTAACTTCGGAGCTGGCGGTTATCAAGGCTTCCTTGAGCCAAGCTGAGAAGGAAAAAGAACGCCTTGAATCCTCCTTTTCAGAATAGCTATCCAAGGCTAGCGAGGAGAATAGGGCATTAAAGGCTCTGTTGGTTCAAAAAGAGCTTTATGCTGGGAAACTTGTGCTAAACCTTACCCAGGCACAAGAAGAACTTCGAGTATCTGTTGATAAGGTGCATGCTTTAGAGAGCTCACATGCTTCCCTTCAAACTTCTTGTAATTCTGCCTTGGCTGAGAATGAAGAGCTCAAAAGTGAGGTCGCTGCTTGGGAAAAGGATTATGAGATCCTTGAAGAAAAATTTGACGTTGAGGTGAGTTGGGCTTTTCTGAATTACCGTCGTGATACCTTACTTGAAGTTGGGCAAGAAAGTTTTGACCTGGAGGCTGAATTAGCTAAGGTCAATGAAACCATAGAACAAGCTCAGCAACCGCAGGACTTCCCTTCACTTGTGATTGAAGCTCCCGTGGTTGAGGTTCATGCGGGTATCGCATCTTCTTCAAGTCCAATCGAGCCCACTGCTACAAGCCAAGTTGAAACTACCTCTGCTGAAGCCCTTACTCGAGTCGAGCCTGTTGTTGCCGTTGAAGCTCCTGCCCAAGTTGAGCCCGTTGCTATTGATGCTTCTTCTTCAGTTTCCACATCTTCTTAGAAAATTTATCTTAAATTCCTTATTTTTGCTGCAGGTACCTCTTTGGAAAATCGTGTTAGAAACCCTTGGCTTCATCTAAGGGTTTATTTTTATAACGCAAGTCCCCAAGTCTTTTGTGGGGCAATTCTGTATATACAATTTCTCAGTTTTTTGATTAAGTTCGCACTTAATCTTAAGTATTTAAGATGCTTTTGATGTTATTATCTTAGACTTCTGTTTATTCTATTCTTGCCTTTATTTTTTAAGGACTTATAAAATAGCTTGCATTTTTGCTCTTAAAAATGCTTCTGTTAATCTCATGACTAATTAGTTTTAAACATGAGTTTTATAAAAGAGGGCCCTTTTATATTTCGACACTTAATGAAGAAGACGTCTCAACTTCATAATGGTGTTAAAATACGATAAAAGAAATAGGAACACACATGTTACTTTGGAATAACATTGACAAGTTTTTATTTTGAGCCTTGACAAGTTTTGAATAACATCTTACATGTAATTGAATTACATCTATAACTTTCTCGTAACTGTTTTTCCTTGTAATAGATTTTTAATAAAAAATAATAAACACGAGGTTTTTCTTTATAACCCGTTTTAGAACAATAAAATTCAAGGTTTTTCTTTATAACCTGCTTTAGAACAATAAATGCAAGGCTTTTCTTTACAACCTGCTTTAGTACATAGCTTTTACCCTAACTACAGTAAGGTTTTCTTTAGCCTTGGCTCATGACTTCATGTGACTTTTATTACTCTGCACTTGACTTTTTCAGGCTTGATTTTTCTTCAATCTTCTCTGCCTTCTTTATATATACTTGTGTATATTATGTAGTCCCCCAAGTGTTTGAGTGTTGAAGTATGAAGCCTCGAGCACTTGATAGTTTCTCTCATTTGGTCCTTTTCCTGAAAAGGAAATACATACGGGACTCGGAGGTACGATTATAGATGAAGACTGCTTAACCCGTTTAAATTTCTATCAGAATAATTGTAACCCTAGGCCAGGAATTTTAGGTTATTCCGTGTGCCTTACAGGTCGTGACTCATCATTTAGTACGGGCTAGCTTTTTGCCTATCATCTAAAATCGTTAGTAAAATTTTAACAATTCAAAAAAATTAAACGTAAAATGGTGATACCTGACCGTGGGTATTCCTTAGAAGTAATATCTCTTCAAATGAACAACATTCCAATGTGAAGGCAATACTTTGCCATCCATTGTCTCCAATTCATATGCTCCCTTGCCTGCAATATCACGAACTCTATAGGGTCCTTCCCAAGTTGGACTCAATTTACCCGTGTTGGCTGCCTTTGTGGATTGAAAAACCTTTTTAAGCACGAAGTCCCCAATTTTGAAGAATCTGAGGTGTGCTTTCCTGTTGTAATATCGTTCTATTACTTGTTTTTGTTCTGCCATTCTTATTAATGCAACTTCTCTCCTTCCTTCTAGTAGATTCAAATTGACCCGCATCTCTTCGTCATTAGATCCTTGTGTCGCTTGCATGAATCGTGTGCTTGGTTTCCTATCTCAACTGGAATCAAAGCCTCAGCTCCGTAAACCAATAAACAGGGTGTTTCTCCTATGCTCGTTTTTGGTGTTGTGCGATATTCCCATAAAACACCAGGTAGCACCTCTGGCCAATTTCCTTTTGATTCTTCCAAACGCTTCTTTAAATTATTGACAATAACCTTGTTTGTTGACTCTGCTTGCCCATTACCTACGGGATGATAAGGTGTGGACGTAATCCTTTTAATTTGCCAACTTTGAAAAAATTCTGTGATTTGAGCTCCAATAAACTGAGGACCATTATCACATACGATCTCCTTTGGTACGCCAAATTGGCATATGATGTTTCGCCAAATAAAATCTTTTACTTCCTTTTCTCGTACCTGTTTGAAGGCTCCTGCCTCTAACCATTTAGTAAAATAATTAGTAAGTACGAGCAGAAATTTTACATGTCCTTTTGCTTGTGGTAATGGACCCACGATATCCATTCCCCATTTCATGAATGGCCATGGTGCGATGACCGGATGTAATAATTCCGCGGGTCTATGCATGTTGTTACCGTACCTTTGACATTTATCACATTTGGCCACGAAACTTTCCGCTTCTTCTTCCATTTTTGGCCAATAGTAACCTATCCTGATTAAGGTTCTTACCAATGATTTCCTCAAGCGTGATTTCCACAATGACCCTCATGTATTTCCCTCATTACGTACTCTGTTTGAGAAGGTCTGAGGCATCTAGCTAAGGGGCCACCGAACNTGTGTTAATGATGCATTCGTATTGAGGGCAATTGTTAGTCCCAATTGATGCTTGTTGAGGTTACTTTAGGATAGCTGGAATCACTTGGATATTCCTTTAAGGGGTGGGTTCTATTTTGTTTGCTTGAGGACAAGCAAAGGTTTAAGTTTGGGGGAGTTGATAAGTAGGATTTTAACGTGTTTTATGCCCCTACTTGCCTATGCTTTGAGTATAATTTGATACAAAATAATCCCAAAATGCTCACAGGTTGTGCTTGATTGCAGGTTTGACCAACAAAGTGACTGAAATGTCAAAGATTGGCTCAAAACGGAGTGAAACCTGCTCAAGCATCAAAGGCCAAGTAAATGATGGAAAAAGAGCCTAGTGCGGACCGCACAAAAGTGCACGCGGCCGCACTAGGAGATTCAGAGAAGTGAAAATTCAGGACTTTCACCATGCGCCCGCGGTTGGATTTATGCGGCCCGCGTTCAGCTCACGCGGCCGCGCCACCTAATCATGTGTCCCGCGCTGGAGAGATTCAGAGAGATGCAAGTTGGGACCAGTACAAGCCACGCGGCCGCGATCACACTTACGCGGTCCGCGCCAGAGCTCCCGCGGCCGCGCTACACTTTCGTGTTGTCCGCGTCCCTCAACTTCAGAGAGTTAAAATTCAAGAGTTCAAGAGCCAACGCGGCCGCGCTACCTTTTTGCGCGCCCGCGCTGACCCCGCAGGGGTATTTTTGTCCAGTTTTTCCTGCCACTGTAAATAGATCTTTTTCCCATTTTTAGGTTAATTTTTGTACCAGATATCGAGCTGCGCTCGTGAGAACTGAAGTTTTAGCCTATTTTGGCATTTTAGCATTAATTTCTCAATAGATTCTTGTCGTTTCTTATCAGTAATTAATTATTATGTTTAGTTCTTCTTCTAATTCTTCTGTTTCTTCTTTAATTATGTCTAGCTAAACCCATTAGCTAGGGTTGTGGCTCAACCCTAGTGTGGGTAATTGATGGGTGTTCCCATCTAAGGATAGATTGATGTTGAGTGTTTGCTATTTGGGTTAATTTTAGGTTTTAATTAAGGATTGGTGGTTGCAAACACTGATTCTAGCTAGGTGGGTTTAACTCTTCTTGAGAAAGAGAGTCTATGACCCCAAAATTGACCCAACAAGGAATTGGGATCGACCCATGAGAAATAGTAGTCCCAATTAATGGGTTAAACCTCGAGAGAGTAATTACCCTACTTGAACCCTAGTTGCTTGGTCTAATTAGCCTACCCAACTGGTCTCGAGAGAGTCAATTGGGCAAAATAACTCTCTTACCGAGAGGTGTGAGAGTGGGTACAATTGAGCAACGGTTATAGCATAAGCCCTAAATATGTCAATTTACCCTTAGTAGCATTTACCCGTTAATTAGCCACCTAGGAAATGCCACGACCCTAGTACCTTTCTCTATATTAATTACAACTTAGCAATATCACCGTAGCATAATTTAGCTTCAAACATTAGTCTTATAATAGTAGATATAAGAATCAAAACCAAGGATGTTAGAAGTGACATTAGAAGCACAACTGCAATTCTAGACTAAACAGACAATACAACTCCATTACTAGCTCCCTGTGGAAATTCGATCCCGAACCACTATTCGGGTAAAAGCTGTTGCAACCCCCTCTTCCTACCTTAGTGTAGTGTTGAGTCGGCAGCGATCAGTTCTCCTATCTCAATTGGAATCAAAGCCTCAGCTCCGTAAACCAATGAAAAGGGTGTTTCTCCTGTGCTCGTTTTTGCTGTTATGCGATATGCCCATAAAACACCAGGTAGCACCTCTGGCCAATTTCCTTTTGATTCTTCCAAACACTTCTTTAAATTATTGACAATAACCTTGTTTGTTGACTCTGCTTGCCCATTACCCACCGGATGGTAAGGTGTAGATGTAATCCTTTTAATCTGCCAACTCTGAAAAAATTCCGTGATTTGAGTTCCTATAAACTGAGGACCATTATCATATACGATCTCCTTTGGTACGCCAAATCGGCATATGATGTTTCGCCAAATAAAATCTTTGACTTCCTTTTCTCGTACCTGTCTGAAGGCTCCTGCCTCTACCCATTTAGTAAAATAATCAGTAAGTACGAGCAGAAATTTTACCTGTCCTTTTGCTTGTGGTAATGGACCCACGATATCCATTCCCCATTTCATGAATTGCCATGGTGCGATGACTGGATGTAATAATTCTGCGGGTCTATGCATGTTGTTACCGTACCTTTGACATTTATCACATTTGGCCACGAAACTTTCCGCTTCTTCTTCCATTTTTGGCCAATAGTAACCTGCCCTGATTAAGGTTCTTACCAGTGATCTTCCTCCAGCGTGATTTCCACAATGCCCCTCATGTATTTCCCTCATTACGTACTCTGTTTGAGAAGGTCCGAGGCATATAGCTAAGGGGCCACCGAATATTTTACAATATAGGTTGCCTTGATTTAAACAATAGCGAGCAGCCTTTTTTCGAAGTTCATGGGCTTTTTTCTTGTCATCAGGGATGGTTCCATACTGCAAAAAGCAACAATCTTGTTCCTCCAATCCCAAGTTAAATTATTAAAATTTACCTCATTTTTATCAAGGTCGAGAGCTGAATGAAATAAGTGGATAACCGAAGTGTTTGCATCGTTTGCCACGTCAGCCGTAGATGCTAAATTAGCTAAAGCGTCTGCTTCAAGATTTTCATCCCTTGGTATTTGTATAGCTTTCCAGGTTTGAAATTGCTTTATTAACTCCCGCACCTTTTCTAAATATTGCTGCATCCTTGTTTCCCTGGCTGTATAAGTCCCCAGCATTTGATTAACCACGAGTTGTGAATCGCTCTTGATTATAATCTGATTTATGCCAAGTTCTCGTGCCAATTCTAAACTTGCAATCACAGCCTCATACTCTGCTTCGTTGTTAGTTATAGAATGACATTTAATAGCTTGACGTATGGTTTCCCCCGTAGGTGGTACCAAAATAATCCCTAAACCTGCTCCTTTTATATTAGATGAACCATCGGCGAATAAAGTCCAAGTTCCTGGATTAGCTCCATTAAGCACCTGTAATTCTTTTTGTGCCTCTAATTGCATCTCCAGACTAAAATCAACCACGAAATCAGCTAACACTTGTGATTTTATAGCAGTTCTAGGTTGGTATGTGATTTCATATTCACTTAAATCTATAGCCCATTTGACTAACCTACCTGATAATTCATGCTTATGTAATATGTTACGTAAAGGGTAGGCAGTTACTACAACAATTGGATGACACTGAAAGTAAGGTCTTAATTTCCTAGATGCGATGATTAACGCAAGTGCAAGCTTTTCTAATTGAGGATACCGCGTTTCCGCATCTAATAGAGATTTACTAATATAATAGATAGGGGATTGTTTACCTTGTTCTTCTCGAACCAAAACCGCGCTTACTGCTACTTCTGAAACAGCAACATAAATGAGCAATCTTTCCCCAACCTTTGGTTTCGCTAGCAACGGTGGATTTGATAAGTATGCTTTCAAATTCCTTAGTGCTTGCTGACACTCTTCGTTCCATTCAAAATGATCCTGCTTCTTAAGAGCTGGGAAGAATTTAAAACACTTCTCTGATGATTTAGAAATGAATCTTCCCAAGGCTGCAATCCTCCCTGTTAATCTTTGAACTTCTTTTTTGCTCGTAAGTATTTCAGGGATTTTCTCAATGGCCTTAATCTGTGCAGGATTCACCTCAATACCACGATTAGAAACAAGAAAACCTAAAAATTTACCTGATGCCACACCAAATGCACATTTTTCAGGATTTAACTTCATATTATATTTTCGCAAAATTTTAAACACTTCAGACAGATGCGATATATGATCTCCTGAATGCTGAGTTTTAACGAGCATATCATCTATGTATACCTCCATAGTCTTACCTAAATGTTCTTGAAACATTTGGGTAACTAACCTTTGATATGTTGCACCTGCATTCTTTAGACCAAAGGGCATTACTTTATAACAGTAAGTCCCCATGTCTGTTATGAAGGAAGTTTTTTCTTCATCTCCTGGATCCATTTTAATCTGATTATACCCTGAATACGCATCTAAAAAACTNTTTTTTATGTTATTATTTTAATTTCTGTTTGCTTTTATTCTTGCATTTATTCTTAAGGACTTATAAAATAATTTTGCATTTTTATTATTTGAAAATGCTTCTGTTAATCTCATGATTTAAACACGAGTTTTATAAAAGAGGGCCCTTTTATATTTCGACACTTAATGAAGAAGACGTCTCAACTTCATAATGGTGTTAGCATACGATAAAAGAAATAGGAACACACATGTTTCTTTGGAATAACATTGACAAGTTTTTATTTTGAGCCTTGACAAGTTTTGAATAAAATCTTATATGTATTTGAATTACGTCTATAACTTTCTCGTAACTGTTTTCCCTTGTAACAGATTTTTAAGAAAAAAATAATAAACACGAGGTTTTTCTTTATAACCCATTTTAGAACAATAACGGCAAGTTTTTCTTTACAACTTGCTTCAGTACATAGCTTTTACCCTAACTACAGTATGGTTTTCTTTAGCCTTGACTCATGACTTCATGTGACTTGTATTACTCTGCACTTGACTTTTTCGGGCTTAATTTTTCTTCAATCTCCTCTGCCTTCTTTATATATACTTGTGTATATTATGTAGTCCCCCAAGTGTTTGAGTGTTGAAGTATGAAGCCTCGAGCACTTGGTAGTTTCTCTCATTTGGTCCTTTTCCTGAAAAGAAAATACATACGGGACATGGAGGTACGATTATAGATGAAGACTGCTTAACCCGTTTAAATTTCTATCAGAATAATTGTAACCCTAGGCCAGGAATTTTAGGTTATTCCGTGTGCCTTACAGGTCGTGACTCATCATTTAGTACGGGCTAGCTTTTTGCCTATCATCTAAAATCGTTAGTAAAATTTTAACAATTCAAAAAATTAAATGTAAAATGGTGATACCTGACCATGGGTATTCCTTAGAAGTGATATCTCTTCAAATGAACAACATTCCAATGTGAAGGTAGTACTTTGCCATCCATTGTCTCCAATTCATATGCTCCCTTGCCTGCAATATCACGAACTCTATAGGGTCCTTCCCAAGTTGGACTCAATTTACCCGTGTTGGCTGCCTTTGTGGATTGAAAAACATTTTTAAGCACGAAGTCCCCAATTTTGAAGAATCTGAGGCGTGCTTTCCTGTTGTAATATCGTTCTATTACTTGTTTTTGTGCTGCCATTCTTATTAATGCAGCTTCTCTCCTGCCTTCCAGTAGATCCAAATTGACCTGCATCTCTTCGTCATTAGATTCTTGTGTCGCTTGCATGAATCGTGTGCTTGGTTCTCCTATCTCAACTGGAATCAAAGCCTCAGCTCCGTAAACCAATGAAAAGGGTGTTTCTCCTGTGCTCGTTTTTGCTGTTGTGCGATATGCCCATAAAACTCCGGGTAACACTTCAGGCCAGTTACCCTTTGACTCTTCTAATCGCTTCTTTAAATTATTGATAATAACCTTGTTTGTTGCTTCTGCTTGCCCATTACCTACGGGATGATAAGGTGTGGACGTAATCCTTTTAATTTGCCAACTTTGAAAAAATTCTATGATTTGAGCTCCAATAAACTGAGGACCATTATCACATACGATCTCCTTTGGTACGCCAAATTGACATATGATGTTTCGCCAAATAAAATCTTTGACTTCCTTTTCTCGTACCTGTTTGAAGGCTCCTGCCTCTACCCATTTAGTAAAATAATCAGTAAGTACGAGCAGAAAATTTACCTGTCCTTTTGCTTGTGGTAATGGACCCACGATATCCATTCCCTATTTCATGAATGGCCGGATGTAATAATTCCGCGGGTCTATGCATGTTGTTACCGTACCTTTGACATTTATCACATTTGGCCACGAAACTTTCCGCTTCTTCTTCCATTTTTGGCCAATAGTAACCTACCCTGATTAAGGTTCTTACCAATGATCTTCCTCCAGCGTGATTTCCACAATGCCCCTCATGTATTTCCCTCATTACGTACTCTGTTTGAGAAGGTCCGAGGCATCTAGCTAAGGGGCCACCGAACATTTTACGATATAGGTTGCCTTGATTTAAACAATAGCAAGCAGCCTTTTTTCGAAGTGCATGGGCTTTTTTCATGTCATCAGGGATGGTCCCATACTGCAAAAAAGCAATAATCTCGTTCCTCCAATCCCAAGTTAAATTATTAAAATTTACCTCATTTTTATCAGGGTCGAGAGCTGAATGAAATAAGTGGATAACCGAAGTGTTTGCATCGTTTTCCACGTCAGCCGCAGATGCGAGATTAGCTAAAGTGTTACACCCCAAGTTTTCATACGTGAGAGTACGTCGTAAGTCATTGATGTAAGCTCGAAAATGAGATTATATTTGGAAGCAAATAAAGTAAGTTAATCATGTTACCTTGGAGGTTACAAATATTTAAGATCATGAATAACAAGTACCAAAAGGGTTGGAAAGCTTAGTCGCTAAACGAATTGAAGAAAATAAGTTTCGTCGAAAATCGACAAGTTTGGAATGTAATAACATATTCTTTTGGGGAGAGACTAGGGTGATTAACATGATGAGGAGGTTAAGTTATGAGTTATTGTAGTCTTATGATAGTCGTGTGTTATGTTTTGAAGTCAAGCGAGTTGTGGAACAAAAGTTGGAAAAAGGTCATCACAAGTTCCATTCATAAATGTGCTGAAAATTAGGTCAAATGTAACTGAGCTTTTCTCCCAATATACTTGGAATTAGGGGATGATCTACATATCAAATTGAAGATCTACGAGTCTCGTTTCCAATATTGGAGTAGAGAGATATTTGCATTTTCGCGAGACAGCGCAGACTGGTAGGTGACAAGTAGGTGCATCACCTACTTGCCAAAATGAGAGGACTTAATTAAAAGCCCCAAAGTCGGCCAAGAGGGGTCTTTTAAGGGAATACAAACTGAGTTATTTCACCTGTATTTCAGACCAAGAAAACCTAATTGAACCCCTGCAACTCCTCCCCCAAAATCCCACACAAACCCTAGGGTATTCCGGGTGTTACGACGCGATTCTAGTGCTGAAAAGTCCGGACAGCATGCTAGTTTCTCTTTCTCCTTCTTGTATCCGTGTTGAGGAACTTATTTTTGATGAAAAAGGACCAGGTTTCATGGGTGATACTCAGTACAAGGTAAGTTTATGCTTCTCCTTCCATTATCTATGCGTTTGCGAGTTGTAACTCGATCGTAAAGAATAGACCTAGCTAGTTTCGGAAGAATGGTATGTTGTTTGATCTTGTGCAATGGTTGGCTGGTTGTGAACTTATTTTTAAGTTAAATTCATGGCTGGTTTATTGTATAAGAGGTGTAATGATGTACTTTTGGTTGTATTTCTCAATTTGAAAGAAAAGACAAGTCGAAACGTGTTTAAGTAAACCGAAAAATTATGTTTGAGTTGATGAACTTGTGGGACTGTTTTTGGGCTGTTTCGTGTTGGTATTGGGTTGTCTCTTTTACTACTGTTTTTATGGAGTTGAGAGGAGGAAGGGTGTGGAGAAACACCACATAATGGCAAGGTTGTTTGTTGGTCGTTCATCGTAACATTTTCGGATTGTTTAACACTATTATGGTTGTCGTGTTGTGTATGAAGTGATAGGGGTATGTTGGGCTGTTTGTGATTGTTTTGATTAGTGTGAAGTCATATATATAGGGGAGGTGCTGTCCATTTCATTGTAAAATAGATTGTGGTTGATACATAATAGTTACGACGTCCTAAACGATAACGAGAGTGTCATTTCTCTTATTGTAGACTAAGGAGCCGTGAAATTGCATAGCTTGAGGTTGGGAAGAATATACAAGGTATGTTAAGGCTCTTCCTTCATTCTTTTGGCATGATCTATAGTGAAACGAACGTAAACGATACGCTATTTCATAATGAATCTACTCCTAGCAACTAAGGTTGTCCATGTTGTTCTTTCCTTACAAAGTTATTCCAAGAAAGTATGTATGATCCTTGAGTCCTAGTGAAGTTCATATTGATGGTATGATGTCCATGATGTTAATCGATGGTGCAATGACCTTATGTCACTCCAAAAGGTTTAGAACGTGACTCCATGAGTCTAGCATGCATTATATATGTATCTATTTTACTCTACCGAGCCGCGCTATAGTCGGCCGGGTATGGCACCTATTGTGCAACCACTGATCAGTTGGGTTTACCGAGCTCCACGTGGACGGGTACGTTTTTACCGAGTCCTCTTTGAGGCCGGGTATGATATGATGATGATGATGCCCACAGAGGCGTATGTTTTTAAAAGTTTATGTATATATATGTATTATGCATTTCATGTCAGTAGCCCCCAGAGGCACTCAGATGTTACAGGTTGTATCTCCTCTATCTCTCTTTACATTACTGTTCTTATTTATGCTTTCCTGCCTTACATANTTTAGCAATTTTTGGACTTCTTCTTGAATCACCCGATTCTTGAAAGTTCCTTGCTTTCTTTTCTTTTGCTTGATTGGAGGATATGGTGGATCTTCATTTAATTTATGAGTCATCACCTCCGGTGGTATCTCTGTCATGTCAGAATGGGACCAAGCAAAACAATCTACGTTAGCTTTTAAAAATTCAATCAACTTATGTTTCACCTCTGGGCTAAGATTAGCTCCTATATACACTTTTCTCTCTGGCCAATGTATAAATAAAACCACAGCCTCCAGCTCTTCTATCGTGGTTTTGATGTTTTCATTTTCTTCTGGTTCTTGAATAGTATCAGGTCTTGAATCCACATCTATTTGACCTTGTTCAGTTAAGGTTGACGCCACGTTATCCTCAACTGAATTCTGTAATTGCTATTTTTCTTCATCCTTAACACTTGAATTTGCCACGGATTTGATGCTCCTGGATGTTTGTTGATCGCCACTGATTTGACATATTCCCCATGGCGACGGAAATTTAATGACTTGATGCAAGGTTGATGGAACAACGTCCATGTCATGGATCCATGGCCTCCCAAGAATCATGTTGTAAGCCATTTCCATATCTACTACTTGAAATTTGGTGTCTTTAATAACGCCTTCTGCGAATGTAGTAAGTATCACCTCCCCTTTTGTTATAACACTGGAGTTGTCAAATCCTGACAAAGTATGCGCTTTTGGAATCAATTTATCTTCTGCTTGCATCTTGCGTAATACTCGTATCAAAATAATGTTCACAGAACTACCTGGATAAATCAAACCTCGTTTCACGTTAGTGTCATGTACAAGTAAAGATATTACCAGTGCGTTGTTATGTGGGGTTAATAGACCCTCGACATCTGCATCATTGAATGTAATATTTTCTTCCTCCAATATATGCCGCAGCCGCTTCGCGTGAGTAATTGTTACTTTGGAAATCTTATTTGCTGCAGTATATGACACGCCATTGATATCTTCACCCCGTTCTTTTGGGTGAAGGTGGCTTTGGAGGCTCCTACCTGTTCTTTATGTATGCTTGTTTACCTTTCTCACTGAATAACTCAGTGAGATACCCCTGTTTTAGCAAATGATCAACTTCACCTTGCAAAAACCTGCAACCTGCTGTTTTATGCCCGTGATCGTTATGAAATTCGCACCAATGATCAGGGTTTCGTCTGTTTGGATTCGATCGCATTTCCTTTGGCCACCGTACCTTATCTCCCATGCTTCTTAAAACAGATACGAGTTCAGAAGTGCTTATGTTGAAATTATAACCACCAAACCTTGCCTTCAGACCCCTATCATCATCTCGTGGCTCGCGTGTGTTTCGATCATTCCCAAATCTGGAAGACAAGCCTGATTCTTTATTCCTTGATCTGTGATCGTACCTCTAATTGTCCTGCTTTGATCGTGAGTCTCTCCCCGCAGGTCCCATGTATGGATCGTACCTATTTTTACCGGATCTTTTTTCATTTTCAACACGTCTTGAGCTTACTTTTTCTTCTTTTTTATGTCGTGACATAATATCTCCTTCAATCCTCATCTTTGTACTGTATCTGTTATAGACGTCATTCCACGTTGTTGCTGGAAATTCTTGGAGGCTTTCCTTGAGTCGCCTCGTAGCTTCTGAACTGTTCTCATTCAAGTTGCTGGTAAAGGCTATGGCTGCCCAGTTGTCAGGTACACGTGGCAATGTCATTCTTTCACGTTGAAATCTGTCCACGAATTCTCTAAGCAATTCTGAGTCTCCTTGCTTGATCTTGAAGATATCTTCCATTCTTTTTTCAACTTTTTGAGCTCCCGNTATCGTAAAGAATAGACCTAGCTAGTTTCGGAAGAATGGTATGTTGTTTGATCTTGGGCAATGGTTGGCTGGTTGTGAACTTATTTTTAAGTTAAATTCATGGCTGGTTTATTTTATAAGAGGTGTAATGATGTACTTTTGGTTGTATTTCTCAATTTGAAAGAAAAGACAAGTCGAAACGTGTTTAAGTAAACCGAAACATTATGTTTGAGTTGATGAACTTGTGGGACTCTTTTTGGGCTGTTTCGTGTTGGTATTGGGTTGTCTCTTTTACTACTGTTTTTATGGAGTTGAGAGGAGGAAGGGTGTGGAGAAACACCACATAATGGCAAGGTTGTTTGTTGGTCGTTCATCGTAACATTTTCGGATTGTTTGACACTATAATGGTTGTCGTATTGTGTATGAAGTGGTTTGTGATTGTTTTGACTAGTGTGAAGTCATATATATAGGGGAGGTGTTATCCATTTCATTGTAAAATAGATTGTGGTTGATACATAATAGTTACGACGCTTAAACGATAACGAGAGTGTCATTTCTCTTATTGTAGACTAAGGAGCCGTGAAATTGCATAGCTTGAGGTTGGGAAGAATATACAAGGTATGTTAAGGCTCTTCCTTCATTCTTTTGGCATGATCTAAAGTGAAACAAACATAAACGATACGCTATTTCATAATGAATCTACTCCTAGCAACTAAGGTTGTCCATGTTATTCTTTCCTTACAAAGTTATTCCAAGAAAGCATATATGATCCTTGAGTCCTAGTGAAGTTCATATTGATGGCATGATGTCCATAATGTTAATCGATGGTGCAATGACCTTATGTCACTCCAAAAGGTTTAGAACGTGACTCCATGAGTCCATCATGCATTATATACGTATCTACTTTACTCTACCGAGCCGCGCTATAGTCGGTCGGGTATGGCACCTATTGTGCAACCACTGATCAGTTGGGTTTACCGAGCTCCACGTGGCCGGGTACGTTTTTACCGAGTCCTCTTTGAGGCCGGGTATGATATGATGATGATGATGCCCACAGAGGCGTATGTTTTTAAAAGTTTATGTATATATATGTATTATGCATTTCATGTCAGTAGCCCCCAGAGGCACCCAGATGTTACAGGTTGTATCTCCTCTATCTCTCTTTACATTACTGTTCTTATTTATGCTTTCCTGCCTTACATACTCGGTACTTTATTCGTACTGATGTCCCTTTTGCCTGGGGACGCTGTGTTTTATGCCCGCAGGTCCCGATAGACAGGTTGACATTCCTCCTAGTAGGCTATCAGCTCAGCGAAGGTGTTGGTGTACTCCACTTGCTCCGGAGTTGCCTATTTGGTCAGTATGCTTTGGATATGTATTGATTGGTATGGCGGGGCCCTGTCGCGACCTTTATGATATTATGTACTCTTAGAGGCTTGTAGACAGATGTCAGGTGTATGGATACTTGTATGGCCTTTTCGGCTTATGTTTTGAGTTTACAAATGGCCATGTCGGCCTTAGCCCGTATGTCACATGTATAAGTTTGCATATCATGGTGGGTCGTCAGATGTTGAGTATTCCCCTATGTTTCATTCTTGTTATCTCATGACGAGTTTTCTAGCTCATTTACCATGATAGTATGATAAGAAAGATATGTTATGTTGGTACTCGGTTGAGTAAGGCACCGGGTGCTCGTCGCGGCCCATCCGATTTGGGTCGTGACAAAAGCGTCTGCTTCATGATTTTCATCCCTTGGTGTTTGTATAGCTTTCCAGGTTTGAAATTTCTTTATTAACTCCCGCACCTTTTCTAAATATTGTTGCATCCTTGTTTCCCTGGCTGTATAAGTCCCCGGCATTTGATTAACCACGAGTTGTCAATTGCTCTTGATTATAATCTGATTTATGCCAAGTTCTCGTGCCAATTCAAAACCTGGAATCACAGCCTCATACTCTGCCTCATTGTTAGTTATTGAATGACATTTGATAGCCTGTCGAATGGTTTCACCCGTAGGTGGTACCAAAACAATCCCTAAACCTGCTCCTTTTACATTAGATGAACCATCAACGAATAAAGTCCAAGTTCCTGGATTAGCTCCATTGAGCACCTGTAATTCTTTTTGTGCTTCTTATTGCATGTCGTGGCTAAAATCAGCCACGAAATCAGCTAACACTTGTGATTTTATAGCAGTTCTAGGTTGGTACGTGATTTCGTATTCACTTAACTCTATTGCCTACTTAGCCAACCTACCTGATAATTCATGCTTATGCAATATATTATGTAAAGGATAGGCGGTTACTACAACAATAGGATGACACTGAAAGTAAGGCCTTAATTTCCTAGATTCCATGATTAATGCGAGTGCAAGCTTTTCCAATTGAGGATACCGCGTTTCCGCATCTAACAAAGATTTACTAACATAATAGATAGGGGATTGTTTACCTTGTTCTTCTCGAACCAAAACCGCACTTACCGCTACTTCTGAAACAGCAAGGTAAATCAGCAATCTTTCCCTAGCCTTTGGTTTTGCTAGTAACGGTGGATTTGATAAGTACACTTTCAAATTCCTGAGTGCTTTCTGACACTCTTCGTTCCATTCAAAATGATCCTGCTTCTTAAGAGCTGAGAAGAATTTAAAACACTTCTCTGATGATTTAGAAATGAATCTTCCCAAGGCTGCAATCCTCCCTGTTAATCTTTGAACTTCTTTTTTGCTCGTACGTATTTCAGGGATTTCCTCAATGGCCTTAATCAGTGTAGGATTCACCTTAATACCACGGTTAGAAATAAGAAAACCTAAAAATTTACCTGATGCCACACCAAATGCACATTTTTCAGGATTTAACTTCATGTTATATTTTCGCAAAATTTTAAATGCTTCAGACAGATGCGATATATGATCTCCTGAATGCTGAGTTTTAACGAGCATATCATCTATGTATACCTCCATAGTCTTACCTAAATGTTCTTGAAACATTTGGGTAACTAACCTTTGATATGTTTCACCTGCATTCTTTAGACCAAAGGGCATTACTTTATAACAGTAAGTCCCCCTGTCTGTTATGAAGGAAGTTTTATCTTCATCTCCTGGATCCATTTTAATCTGATTATACCCTGAATATGCATCTAAAAAACTTAATAGTTCATGACCTGCAGTTGCATCAATCAATTGATCTATGTGTGGCAATGGAAAAGAATCTTTAGGGCAAGCTTTATTAAGATCTGTGTCATCTACACAAGCCCGCCACTTACCGTTCTTTTTTGGAACTACAACATTGTTGGCTAACCAGTTAGGATACTTTACCTCACGAATAGAGCCAATTTTTAGCAATTTTTGGACTTCTTCTTGAATCACCTGATTCTTGAAAGTTCCTTGGTTTCTTTTCTTTTGCTTGACTAGAGGATATGAAGGATCTTCATTTAGTTTATTAGTCATCACCTCCGGTGGTATCCCTGTCATGTCAGTATGGGACCAAGCAAAACAGTCTGCATTAGCTTTTAAAAATTCAATTAACTTACGCTTCACCTCCGGGCTAAGATTAGCTCCTATATACACTTTTCTCTCTGGCCAGTGTATAAACAAAACCACAGCATCCAGCTATTCTATCGTCGTTTTGATGTTTTCATTTTCCTCTGGTTCTTGAATGGAATCGGGTCTTGAATCTACATCTGTTTGTTCTTATTCAGTTGAGGTTGACGCTATGTTATCCTCAACTGAATTCTGTAATTGCTATTTTTCTTCACCCTTCGTGCTTGAGTCTGCCACGGAGTTGATGTTCCTAGATGTCTGTTGATCTCCCCTGATTTGACATATTCCCCATGGCGCTGGAAATTTAATGACTTGATGCAAAGTTGAAGGAACAACGTCCATCTCGTGGATCCATGGTCTCCCAAGAATCATATTGTAAGCAATCTCCATGTCTACTACCTGGAATTTTGTGTCTTTGACGACTCATTCAGCAAATGTGGTGAGCGTTACCTCTCCTTTTGTAACGACGCTGGAATTATCCAACCCAGATAGAGTATGTGCCTTTGGTATTACTTTTTCTTCAGCTTGCATCTCACGTAATACTCGTAACAAAATAATGTTCATAGAACTACCTGGATCAATCAAAACTCGTTTCACGTTAGTGTCATGTACAAGTAAAGATATTACCAGTGCGTCGTTATGTGGAGTTAATAGACCCTCGGCATCTGCATCATTGAATGTAATATTTTCTTCCTCCAATATATGCCGCAGCCGCTTCCCCTGAGTAATTGTTACTTTGGAAATCTTATTTGCTGCAGTATATGACACGCCATTGATATCTTCACCCCCACTTATAACGTTGACAGTTCTTTTGGGTGAAGGTGGCTTTGGAGGCTCCTGCCTGTTCTTCATGTATGCTTGTTTACCTTTCTCACTGAATAACTCAGTGAGATACCCCTATTTTAGCAAATGATCAACTTCACCTTGCAAAAACCTGCAATCTGCTGTTTTATGCCCGTGATCGTTATGAAATTCGCACCAATGATCAGGGTTTCGTCTGTTTGGATATGATCGCATTTCCTTTGGCCGCCGTACCTTATCTCCCGTGCTTCTTAAAACAGATACGAGTTCAGAAGTGCTTACATTGAAATTATAACCACCAAACCTTGCCTTCAGACCCCTATCATCATCTCGTGGCTCGCGTGTGTTTCGATCATTCCCAAATCTGGAAGACGAGCCCGATTCTTTATTCCTTGATCTGTGATCGTACCTTTGATTGTCCTGCTTTGATCGTGAGTCTCTCCCCGCAGGTCCCATGTATGGATCGTACCTATTTTTACCGGATCTTTTTTTCATTTTCAGCACGTCTTGAGCCTATTTTTTCTTCTTTTTTATGTCGTAAAATAATATCTTCTTCAATCCTCATCTTTGTACTGTATCTGTTATAGACGTCATTCCACGTCGTTGCTGGAAATTATCGGAGGCTTTCCTTGAGTCGCCTCGTAGCTTCTGAACTGTTCTCATTCAAGTTGCTTGTGAAGGCTACGGCTGCCCAGTTGTCAGGTACACGTGGCAATGTCATTCTTTCACCTTGAAATCTGTCCACGAATTCTCTAAGCAATTCTGAGTCTCCTTGCTTGATCTTGAAGATATCTTCCATTCTTTTTTCAACTTTTTGAGCTCCCGAGTGTGCTTTGATAAAAGAATCTGCAAGCTCAGCAAAAGAATTTATGGAATTTTTGGGTAAAAGAGAATACCATGTTAACGCTCCTTTAGTGAGCGTTTCACCGAATTTTTTGACTAAGACTGATTCAATCTCCTGCTTAGTCAGGTCGTTGCCCTTTACGCCTGTTGTAAATGCAGTAATGTGGTCTCATGGGTCTGTTGTTACATCGTACTTTGGTATATCAGGCATTTTGAACTTCTTTGGAATTGGGAGAGGAGCAACACTTGGCTTCCAAGGCTGTTGAGAATACTTATCCATATCTACCCCTTTGATCACGGGCGGCACCCCAGGTATCTGTTTCTCCTTCCTGTGTCTCGCTGGGGGTTCCTCCGCTACCTGAATTAATTAGCCCAGAGCGAGGGTTCTCCAGAGTATTGTTATTTGGAGTAGATGTGGGTGGAGCAACAGGTAGTTGACTGACAAAAGCTTGAAGAGCTTTATTGACTTGTGTGGCGATAAGTTTTTGTAAAGCTTCATCCATAGCCTCCACATTTTCGAATTGAGCTTGTCCATCTGTATGAGACCCCTCAGGAGTGCCTTCACGAGACCGTCGTGGAGAACCTTGTGGAGAAGGAACTAATGCGTTATTATCCTGCAGATCTCCCTGAAGTTGTTGATTTGTTTGATTTTCTTGGTTTCCTTGAGTGTTATCATTGTTGTTTGCCATAGTTGATGTAACAAGGAAAGTTAAGCAAAGAGGAAATAGATTATCAGATTCCCGGTAACGGAACCAATTTGTTTAACCAAAAAATGGAATTTTAGTCAAAGCTAGAATTTAGAAGAACTCGGGTTACTGATAATCAAGGAAATGAATAAAAGCAAATAATTCTGAGTAGCAATATAATAATCAAGAAAAACAAATGATATCAATGTATATTTCAATAGCTTTTCGTGTGTCCTACAACTGATCATATATCTCCTTTTTATAGGTACCTTTGAGAATGTACGTTATGCCCAAATCATAATGAGGCTATTATGAATAATTAAAGACATTGAATGCTACGTTACACAATCATTACATTGAATATATATATATATATATTCCTTAATGGACTCAGCATTTAATACTCATTAAATGTTGTATCTGCACTCTTTTTTACAACCAGATTCATTCCTTCTGATACCCGGATATAAATGATTTAAATAGGTACGGGTGTCGTGCTACTTATCTGATGTCCCGTGCCTCTTCCTCCTTCTTTGCTCGTATCTGTTTTACAATTCTTGAATCGTGTCTAATTGTGATTCATTGACCATTTGACCAATCCACGTGTCCTGACACGTCACCATATATATAAAATACAATTTTTCCCAATACAAGTACCTTAACAGCAGCAAATAAAGCTCCCAATAGCCAAACAAGGGCTTGATAATATTGATGGATATCAGCAGCAGTGGTGAATGAGGCAGCAGCAGAAACAGGGCAGTCCAAACACTCAGCTAAACCAAAAATCCTCTTAATCTATGTTGAAGCTTTTGTTCCCAATTTCTGAAGCTTTTTTTTGTTTCTAAATCTGAGATTCAACCCCTTTTGTGTGTGTGAGTGATGATGAGACAAAGCTCGGAGGAGGACGAGTGGGGTGGCTGGCGACGTTGGGAGGTGAAGTGTTGGAAGTAAAGGTGAATTTTTGAAGACTGACAAAGGAACTCAGACATGGACCAGGTCTATCTTGTGAAGAAGAATTATGATCAACTCAAACATGTGAGATGCATGTGAAGGAGATAAACCTAACTTATCAGAAGTGATATCTCCTGATCATGATCAAAAAGGTTGCATATTGGATAAGGAGAAAGACTCCTTACACAAAGAGAAACACGGCTTAAGAAATGGATAGAGTTAGAGGATGAGACCAACTAGAACTCTTCTACCAAGGAAGGGTAGCATCTGTATTCTAGTCAATCTCTTTTTACTAACTCCATAAATATCAGTGTTGCTCTCTTTTACAGGCAATGCACATAAGCAGAAGTTAAACGTGAATTGAGAGCAAAATAGCAAGGCAATTTTGCAAGCAATTTATGTGTGATTCAAGCGTGCAATCCTGAAGCTACTTGAACCAGATAGAAGAACCAGTTCTAAGTGTCTGTCTTTTATTTCTAGTTCAATTGTAGTGGGTGATTTTACATTGTACCTTTCAGCTTATCTAGAAGCGATTGTATTAGGTACTTAGAGTTTTCAAGTTAGAGTTAACTTGATGTTGTCGCAACAGTTGAGGCTGTGTGCCACAACGGGATTAGAGTTAATCCTAGGTTTACAAAAGAGTTTTTGTAAATGCAGTTTTTGGCTCAGTGATTTTAGTGGAAGTTTGGGAAAATCCTACTGCAAAGTAGGTCGTGGTTTTTTCACCTTTTGAGCCAGGTGTTTTCCACGTAAAAATCTCTATGTTCATTATTTTTTGTATTTATTATTCCGCAACAGTAGTAGTTGGAACACATAGAAGAACCAGGTCCTTCTATAATAAAGTTAAGCGAAAATTGGGTACCACACAAATCACCCCCCCCCCCCATTTTGTGGTACTGAAGTATAAAACATCAATTCCAAAGTATTTCAACTCTTTATTCATCCTCAAAAGTGCCTTGTTCTCAGTTATCAAATTCAAGCTTAAATGAATTTTCTAAGATCTGGCGAATCTGCGTGCATGTCCAAGAGGACAAACTCTATTTTATTGATAAAGCAACAAGACAAACAACCTAAAATCCGAGTTACAACCCTAAAATAACCCAGATAATAAAATAGCAACAAAACAGACAGACAAGACTCATACAAACAGAATAGAGGGATAGAAGGGTTTGACTCAATAAAACAAATAAAATCTGGATGACAACCCTGAAATAACCCAGATAATACAAAAAACATCAAAACAAGCTACCAAGATTCCTTCCTAGTGAGGAGGGAATGACTTTTCAATTGCTAAGCTTGACATTTAGCCACAAATTTGCTCATCAGAATCACCATGGCCTTCTCAAATTTCAGTCGGCAAGTTCCCGAGAGGATTCTCATACTCCATGTCAGCACGGATCATCCCCACAAAGTGTGCATCATCATGTGCAGGTAAAGGATTCTGCGTGATATCTGGGTGTCACTATCTTGGATCACAATCAGTTTGTCCTGGATCATCCTTTCTATTTCTCTTTTCAAATCCCGACAGCTTTCGACATTGTGCCCCTGGGCATTGGAATGGTATTCACACCTTTTAGAAGGGCCAAAGCTTCATGCACGTGGGTCCACATGATTTGGAGGAATAGGTGCAATCATGTCATAATGCTTTAATTTCTCAAACAAGCTTGCATAGGGCTCTCCTATCGGTGTAAAATTATCTTTCAACCTTTGTTCACCTCTATACCCTTGGCTTGGATGTGGGTTATAGGGCACTTGAAAATTTTGTAGAGGCTGGTGGAGATTTTGCAGCGCTGGTACTCGCCTTCTAGGGTGTCTTGGTGGTTGGACAACATACTGAGGTGGAGCAACAGAATATTGTGGGTTCTGAGGTGGATAGTAGTGCTCAGGGGAATCATCGAAAAACAAACAAGGCTGGTCATACCTTCGAGATGTTCTCCTAGGACCTCTTCTCGACCTTGATGTCACCATGATTTCTTCATCCATCTCATTCGTGTCACTAAAATTACCAGATTCAATTTGAACAGCCTGAGTTGCAGCTTTGAGAGCTGCTTGACTTGTAATTCTGCCTGTCTTAAGGCTATTCTCTACCATTTCTCCCATTTTGATTGCTTCCGAGAAGGATTTGCCAACTACGGACATCATGTTTTGAAAGTAATCTGGCTCTTGAGCCTGAAGAAAGACAGTGATTAGCTCGTGTTCATCCATGGGTGGCTTAACTCTAGTTGCTTGTTCTGTCCATTTAATGGCATATTCCCTAAAACATTCAGTTGGTTTCTTTTTCAGATTTGAAAGGGAATTACGGTCCGGGGCGATGTCGATGTTATATTGGAACTGTTTGACGAAGGCCTGGGCCATGTCATCCCAGACATACCAGCGAGATGTGTCTTGATCCATAAACCATTCGGAGGCTACACCCGTAAGGCTTTCCCCAAAATAAGCCATCAGTAATTCTTCATTTCCTCCCGCACCTCTTAGTTGACTGCAATACCTTTTCAGGTGGGCTATGGGGTCTCCATGTCCATCATACTTTTCAAATTTGGGAGTCTTGAAACCAAGTGACAAACGAACATCGGGGAACATACATAGATCCTTGAAGGCAATACTCTTCTGACTTACCAGCCCTTGCATGTTTTTCAACTGTTGTCTAAGCTTTTCAGTCTTTGGGTCATTTCTCCCTGTGCCATCTTTCGGACAGGCTTTTCAATCTTTGTAGGAAGATCAAATAGGTACGAGTGGTACTCAGGAGAGTGGTACTGCTCTTGCTGGGTAGCAAATTGTGACTCATGAGTTTTCCTCTGCACCACCGTCGGCTATGGGATAGTGAAGACGGGCATAACAGTAGTGGTTGTCTGATTGGTTGTCAATGGCAAACTTTGAGCGCATGCAACAGAAGTTCTAGCTGTAGTCGTACAGTTGGGATAAGGACTGAACCCAGGTGGATAGGATTGATCAAACAATGAGATCGGAATGGCAATATTCGAGATGGATGTGTACTTTGGGAAACCATGAGAAGAAAAGGGCGATCCTTGGCCATTAGCCCGTGCTTGACACATTTCAGTCATTTTTTGTTTCGGTACTCTATTTTCCTCAACCACAGTAGACTCTTGTTGAACCCTCTGACCTCGAGTCTCTTGACCACTCGTAACAGCTTCGATGTCAATTGTTGTGAGCACCTAATTTTTGCCCCACATGAAAATAACTCCTAAAAATAGGCCAAAAATAATTTTAATGGATTTTAGAACTTTTTCTTTATTTAGTTGCATTTCATGCATTTTTAATATTTTAAAATCATAAAAAATTATCACATTTCAAGTTCATGCCATCATAGGTGCAATTTGCATTTAGGAATTAATTACACTGAGCAAAAATCACAAAAAATGGTCATTTTTACATATTTAGATTTTAGTCTTTAAAATTAGCATTTTTCTTTAGTTTTAGGTTAATTAGTTGTTTTAATGTTAGAAATAGATAAAAAAAATTAATTTCTATAAAAATAGATTGATTTAGGATTTTAATTAATTTAATTAGAATTTAAAATCAAAAAAAATCTAGAAAAAAAAAAAGAAAGAAAAGAAAAGAGAGAGGTTTTGTTTAAAAGCTTTATCTCAACTGGGCAAAGAGCTTATTAGCAGCCATTTACCTCACCTTTTTGCCCTAGCCCAGCAACCAGGTCCAATGACCCGCCTGGCCCAATTCTCTCCTCATTAAAACCTAAACCTATCTCTCATTCCTACCGTAAAAATTGCACGGGGCGCACTATTTGGTCACCCCCATTTAACCTATACCGATTTTTTTTCTAAAACTTTTAGCTTGTACCCACTTTTTAAACAACTTCAGCCCCCTTTCTCCTCCTCCTTCTCCTCCTCAAAGTTATATCCGCCCTCAACCTCTTTCTTTTATGGAAGCGCCGATCCCAATTAGTTTACTAAGTACACTGAAAGAAAAGTAAGCAACTGATTTGCGAGGATTGAGTTGGAACGTCGATTCAAAACTTCAGCAGGAAAATTTATATTGAAGTATCAAACACCACAAAGAAAGAATTTTACAATAATTGGTGAATTAGAAATTATGATAATTACTGCAGAATTTTCATACAATACGTCTCATTTCACTTATTTATTAACTTGATTAAGACTCGATCTTGGTCCAATGATTGCACCACCAGTGTTCATTATTCACTTGATTAAGACTCGATCATACTTCTAGCGAAAGATGGCAAAATGAATGCTGCTTTGTGAATCTGAAAAAAAAGAAGACAAACAAAAACTTCAGCTCTAGAGCTCTAGAACTTCAGCTCTAGAGCTGAAGTTCGCCAGTTACAAAACAAAAACTTCAGCTCTAGAGCTGAAGTTCGCCAGTTACAAAAACAAAAACTTCAGCTCTAGAGCTGAAGTTCGCCAGTTACAAACAAAAACTTCAGCTCTAAAGCTGAAGTTCGCCAGTTACAAAACAAAAACTTCAGCTCTAGAGCTGAAGTTTGCCAGTTACAGAAACAAAAACTTCAGCTCTAGAGCTGAAGTTCGCTAGTTACAAAACAAAAACTTCAGCTCTAGAGCTGAAGTTCGCTAGTTACAAAAATAAAAATTTCAGCTCTAGAGCTGAAGCTCGCCAGTTACAAAACAAAAACTTCAGCTATAGAGCTGAAGTTCGCCAGTTACAAAACAAAAACTTCAGCTCTAGAGCTGAACTTCAGGCCCGGCTACTAGAATGCTGAAGTTTTGCGTGATTGCCTTTGCTACTTCAGCCCCGTATGCTGAAGTTGTACGAAAAAGCGGGTACGCTTGCAATTTTTTTGCAAAGCGGGCACAAGTTAAAACGTGACACAAAAAGCGAGTATAGATGCAAATGCCCCCATTCTTACCCTAGACAAAAAAAAATCACCAGACCCCTCCCAACACCAGAAACGACGCATCTGAGGATTTCCTCTTCTTCTCCATTTCTTCTTCTTCTCCATTTTCACTCTTACTCTCATACACACTCCCTCACCTCTCACTTGCATCTCACGCGCACACACGCGAAAATACACAAACACCCAAGGAAGCTGGAATCTGAAAAAAAAAAATTCAAAAAAAAAATGGTTTCAAATAAAAATCAAAAGGAAGCTGGAATTTGAACAACTTTGAAGCTGCTGGAGGTGTTTTTGATTCTGAGCTCGTTGTTGCTTGTTGGCTGGGGTTTCATTTTTCATCTTTGGATTCTGATTTGTCAAGTTTTATCTCTTGAATTTGCTTCTAGGTATGTTGAAACTTTCTCGGTTAACTCTCTTGAATGTGGTAATGAAGAATTGAACATTGATTACTAGTGAATCAAGCTTGAATTGGACTCTCATAGGTTAGAGTGAAATAATAAAGATTCATGGATTCATGTGGTTATTTATACAGTAGACTCATTTGAGCTAAAGTGGCAACCTTTCCTCCATTCTGTACTTTCGTGGTTTTGTCCTTCGGCGCTGCCTTTTAAGACCTAATGATACAAGAATGTAACACATTTAGTTGAAAGCGAAGTCAATTTCGTTTCAAGATATTGCTTTTCTTTTCTACTTTTCTTTCTCTGTGGTATACCTTACACTATGTAAGGAAAGATGATTTCTCCACAAAGTTTGTCGTGTCATGTGCAAGAAGATCAGTTATGCTAATTAAATCTAGAATGGTACTACAATGATGAAGATCTGCAGTCTTTTTGTCATGTGAAGATCTGCAGTCTCTTAGTTCTGCAAAATGACAAAATTGAGCAAGTCTCATTGTTAAATTTTCTGGTTCATGGTGTGTTTCACGTTTGAATTAATATGCAAGTTTGAGTGGTTTATTGCTCTCTATTTCATCAACAACAAATGCTACCGTGTTTTGAATCAATTTTTCTATTAAGAGTCATATTTTGCTTAATAATTGTTCTTGTCAAGATTAGGGATTCTTATGGCTTCACGTTGGTTATGAGTTCAATCATGAAATGAAAAGGGCCAAATGAGCTACTGTCTAGTTTGGTACTCTGTTCGAGTTATAAAAAATGGTTAAATTCGTTACGGTACTCAACTGCATCTTGAAGAATTATGTTTCCTTGCTTATCAATACAATAAAATGTGCCTAAAAAGAACCTTCCATCACTTATACCACCCAGCATTCGTCGATGTAGTAGCTTCCTGACATGAGAAACGTAATTTGAATTATTAGTCTCTAACTGATTTTAGCTTCCAACTTCAGGTAGGTATACCTCTGGTTCCTTGTTGCTCATTTAAGTTTCACTCTAGGTTTAAATTAATTATAAATTCCTTTGAAGTTTATCATTTGGCTTCATATTGTGCAAAAGAAAAGAAAAAGAATTGATGTTTCCATTGATATGTTGTAGTTTCTTCATTACAGTTGTTCCTCTTGGTTATAGCTTTAGATTTCATCTGTAGGTGTAAAGTAATTTGCTAAACAGAGTAGTTGAATAGATTTGCTTAGAACTAAATGGTTCGTTGTCATCTTATGGGTCATTTTGTTACCGTGATTTGTATGTGTATTTACTAGTACCTGTTATGAAATATTATTTTGTAGTGGATGTCTATAACTTCTAAAGAAGTTACTCCCACTACTCTTCTTCATTATGTAGATAACTCCCACTACTTCTCACCATTATAGTTGTAACTCCCACACCTCCATAACCTCCCCATGATCTTCCTCCATGATTTCAAATGTTTAATGTCATGTTTATGGCATTCTTTTGTATGCCTCTATGTAATCCTATAAATAGAGGGTTTTGGCATCACATTGTATACACTTGAATACATGGAAGAAATAGATTCTCTTCTCTCTTTCTCTCTACATTGTTGTCTATCTTTTTGTTTTATATTATTACTTTGAGCTAAGTTTTGTAACACGTTATCAGCACGAATCTCCAACTAAATATGCTCTCATTTTGTAACACACTTGAATACATGGAAGAAATAGATTCTCTTCTCTCTTTCTCTCTACATTGTTGTCTATCTTTTTGTTTTATATTATTACTTTGAGCTAAATTTTGTAACACGTTATCAGCACGAGTCTCTATCCAATTGAGTTACTACATCTACAAAATTGTCTTACATCAGAAAAAGCATATGTCTGCTGTGCCTGATATTCCTCTGGAAGAGATGAGTTTTTCTTTTCCATTTAGAAATTTCAAATAATGGTATGAAATATAATAAAAGGAATAACAAGGTTGAGGAGACACATCGTGAAAAGGCATATAATGCTAAGATATGTTTTCTAATTTTTTTTTAATTAATTCATTTTCTTGTTTGTTTTTCTCAAAGGTTCTTTATTTGTCGGAAAAGTTTCCAATACTAAGTATTACTTTGTAAAGTTGAAAATACTTAGATGTAAATTAATTTCTACTCCATGTTTTTCTTTCTAATATTTATTGTAAGTTTAGTCTAATCTCTTTCACCTAATGTTCAGGTTAGATGTTATATGAGAATCAGAAGCATATAATGATGCAGCTAAATGTTACATACTAAACCAGAGACCAAAGATGTACATAAATTAAGGAGCTACGCCAGTTTTTGCAAAGTGATTTGAAGAACTTTGATTCCTTTGTTACCAGTAAATAGATACTTATTGTGTAACACATATATGAGTTTACTTTTATTACTATTAAAAGTAGTATACCATGAAAGTCTCAAGGGTGAGTCTACTTTGGCATACTATGCCATTAATTAAGGATAAGATGGTGGGTTCAAGTCCCAACGCACCATGAGGGTAAGACATCGGATTTTGAGTCCCGATGATCCATGATTGTAAAAGTTGGGTTCGAGTCCCAACTCATTATGGCCTAACATGTCTTTATATGGGTCAGGCATTAGGTTTGAGTTCCAATGCACCATATGGATGACATAGTGATGACTAAAGAAAAATAATGTATTTTTCATGAAAAGGCATGAAATGTCCCACTTGATTTGCTCCATTCTTGAAGAAAATGTGATAGCGGCGCATAATAAGTCTAAATGAAGACAAGTTTTTGGCCAATAAACGTGGGTGTTCCAAAGATCAAATAATAATAGTCATCATTATGGTAATTGTAAAATGAGAACAATAAGGGTTGTTGGCCCAAGTAAAGGTTAGTTTTGAAGACTGACAAAGGAACTCAGACATGAACCAGGTCCATCCAGTAGTCCATCCCTCAGGTTCACAAAAACGGGCAGATTCAATCATGTGGGATGTACGTGAAGGAGATAAGCTTAACTTGGTGTATTTAATATCTCCTCATCGAAAAGGTTGCATAATTGATAAGGAGAAGGAGTCCTTAATCAAAGAGAACACAATTCAAGATAGGGAAGGAGTTAGAAGTTGAAATCAACTAGAACTCTTCCACCAAGGAAGAGTTGCATCAGAACTCTAGTTATTTCTTCATCTACTAACTCTATAAATTGCAGGATGTTCTCACATTAAAGGTGTTGCACAAAAACGCAGAAGTTAAACGTGAATTGGGAGCAAAATAGCAAGGCTTTTTGCAAGCAATTCGTGTGTGATTCAAGTGTGCAAACCTGAAACTACAAGAACCAGATTGAAGAACCAGCTCCATAAAGAGTTTTATGTGTCTTTCTTTTATTCTAGTTCCATTGTAGTAGGTGTTTTAAAGTTGTACCTTTCCAGCTTTCATAGAAGCACTTGTATTAGGTACTTTGAGTATTCAAGTTAGAGTTAACTTGAAGTTGTCGCAGCAGTTAGAGGTTGGTTGCCACAACGGGACTAGAGTTAATCCTTAGGTTTACAATGAGTTTTGTAAATGCAGTTTTGGCTCAGTGATTTTAGTGGAAGTTTGGAAAAATCCTACTGAGTAGTAGGTCGTGGTTTTTTCACCTTTTGAGCCAGGTGTTTTTCACGTAACATCTCTGTGTTCTTTATTTTATGTACTTTTAATTCCGCAAACAGTAGTAATAAGTACACCTAGAAGAACCAGGTCCTTCCAGAAGCAGTTTAAGCGAAAAATTGAGTACCACACAAATCCCCCCCCCCTCTTGTGTGGTATTGACGTTTAGAACATCAATTGGTATCAGAGCAGGTTATCCTTGAAGAGGCTAACACCTTAGGAACAGATCGACATGAGTGCACCACCTGGGAACTGGGAAGGGCAATCCACTGTTAGGCCTCCACTCTTTAGTGGCCAGTACTACTCTTGGTGGAAAAACAGGATGAGAGACCACATCATAGGAGAAGACTATGAACTCTGGGACATAGTCGCTGATGGTCCCTTGGCTACTACAAAGAAAAATGCTGAAGGAGTGGATGTGCCAAAAACAAGAGCTGACTGCAATGCTGAGGACTTGAGGAAGTGGGAAAAGAATGCAAAGGCCAAGAAATGGCTTGTGTGTGGACTTGGTCCAGACGAGTAGAGTAGAATTCAAAGCTGTACCACTGCTAAGGAGATATGGGACACTCTACAAGTGGCTCATGAAGGAACTCCTCAAGTAAAGAGATCAAGAGGAACACTGCTATATTCTCAATATGAGAATTTCACCATGATGGAAGGAGAAACCATCCAGGAGATGTACACAAGGTNGAGTACTGTGAGGGGAAAGGGTACAAGAGTGGTTGATTCTTCCACTCATGTTGGTCTAACAAAAGAAACTGGTGCAATGGTTGTTTGGGGAGAGGAATTTACTGAAATAGAAGAGAGTGTAAGCAAAACAGGGGAAGTGGGTTTGGCGAAGCTGCTGAGGGGTTGTTTCAACTTGGGAAAAATATAGATGAACCTGTTCCATCTGAATAGGAAACCCTCTTGGACCTACTGATAGGGTTATCAATGGCACCAAAACTCATGCCATTCCCTATGGTTTCATTCTCACAACTGTGCTTGCACATTTCAAGGTACCTATGAATAAGTGGGGTTAATACTCTGCTTGCTTGCGATTATGAAGTCAATGTCATTCTTAATGAACCTGGTTCATTTAAAAAGACACCTATCAATAGCAAAGCCAGAGTCTTGGTACAGGAGAGTGAGGCAAAGGATATTGAGATAGGAAGGCTGAAGACACGATTGGTTGAGGTAGAATCTGAGAGAGATGTTCTCAGAACTGAACTTGCAAGGGAAAAGGAGAAGAATGATGGAACTCTTCAAGACATGCTGAAACTTTTCCAAGAAAATACCCAGCCCCTACCTCTTCTAAGCCTTAAATCCTAGCCTAGTGTAGATCAACCAGTGACCCAGTTCGGGACGTTTTGTTTCTTTTGCTCATGTTTTCAGTATTTTTATTTCTTCTTATGCTTTGTGGTAGAATCTTATCGGTTATCAATGAAATTCACTATGTTTGCTCTAACTGTTTGTTTATATTTCTTTGATGGTTAAAATTCTTAGCTTGATCTATGATGATTAATCCATGATTGCATTTGAAGTAGCCCCAGTGGCCATGAGTAAGCTTTAAAATCTGGTTATCTCACATTTTTTATGCAACTTTTCGATGATGCCAAAAGGGGGAAAAGGTTGTGCTTTAAACAAGTGATGTTTACACTTTGAACAGTGATGTTTATAACCTAATGTACCTGGTTCTTGATGATAAGTGATAAAAAGGAAAAATGTTTCTAACATTGTGTTGATGTTTGAGCTGAGTTCTGGCAGGGCCTAAGTGTATGAAAAGCACAGTGTTTGTCATCATCAAAAAGGGGGAATTTGTTGGCCCAAGTAAAGGTTAGTTTTGAAGACTGACAAAGGAACTCAGCATGAACCAGGTCCATCCAGTGGTCCATCCCTCAGGTTCACAAAAACGGGAAGATTCAATCATGTGGGATGCACGTGAAGGAGATAAGCTTAACTTGGTCCTCATCGAAAAGGTTGCATAATTGATAAGGAGAAGGAGTCCTTAATCAAAGAGAACACAATTCAAGATAGGGAAGGAGTTAGAAGTTGAAATCAACTAGAACTCTTCCACCAAGGAAGAGTTGCATCAGAACTCTAGTTATTTCTTCATCTACTAACTCTATAAATTGCAGGATGTTCTCACATTAAAGGTGTTGCACAAAAACGCAGAAGTTAAACGTGAATTGGGAGCAAAATAGCAAGGCTTTTTGCAAGCAATTCGTGTGTGATTCAAGTGTGCAAACCTGAAACTACAAGAACCAGATTGAAGAACCAGCTCCATAAAGAGTTTTATGTGTCTTTCTTTTATTCTAGTTCAATTGTAGTAGGTGTTTTAAAGTTGTACCTTTCCAGCTTTCATAGAAGCACTTGTATTAGGTACTTTGAGTATTCAAGTTAGAGTTAACTTGAAGTTGTCGCAGCAGTTAGAGGTTGGTTGCCACAACGGGACTAGAGTTAATCCTTAGGTTTACAATGAGTTTTGTAAATGCAGTTTTGGCTCAGTGATTTTAGTGGAAGTTTGGGAAAATCCTACTGAGTAGTAGGTCGTGGTTTTTTCACCTTTTGAGCCAGGTGTTTTCCACGTGAAATCTCTGTGTTCTTTATTTTATGTACTTTTAATTTCGCAAACAGTAGTAATAAGTACACCTAGAAGAACCAGGTCCTTCCAGAAGCAGTTTAAGCGAAAAATTGAGTACCACACAAATCACCCCCCCCCCCTCTTGTGTGGTATTGACGTTTAGAACTTCAATAATCTAAAACAACAGATCCTATAGACATGATTTCTATTGTGGCCATTTTTAGTTCCTATAGGCATGATTTCTATGAAGGGGATATTGATTTTAACCATTTAGATCCTAATAACATGATATCTAAAATACAGAATTAAACACGCATAATCTAAAACAACAGATCCTATAGCCATGATTTCTACCCTCAAGCATGCATAATTCCCAACCCTTTTCACTAGCCAACCCCAGTGTTTATTACAGAAGTTATTACAGACCCAGTAATGAATTACATCAGAAAAGTACAAAGAAAGGTTACAACCAGAGGAAGCCTGATTCTTGACTTCCTCTCTGAGTTATGGAATAAACCACCTCAAATGCCATTGATCCAAAGCCTTTCTCAGACTTGAGAGTGTCAAAGTTCCCTAAGGGTCTTAAGAGGACCCGGGCAGTATCACACCCAAGTTACATAACCAGAATAGAGATGAGTGCAGTGTGAAAATGCCAGGCCTTATGTGTCCAAGTTCAGAGGGAGCTCATGGGTCCCAAGGCAAGGCTCACATAAAGAGGGCAGACCTTAAGTTCTAAGAAGATAGTGAAAGTGGAGGAACGGAGTTTTTTTTAAAAAAAAAGAGGGAATAAAGGAGAGGGGAAAGGGTGATAGGGAGACAGTCATTAGCATTTCACAGAGTTAATGACTCCATACAAAGGGGTCAGGAGTTGGGAATCCATTGCAAGGAGCCCATGTACTCAGGCATGGGTTAGCTTTGGGCATGCACAGCAATGGGAAGTGCTGACATGCCTGTAAACCAATCAGAATACACAACACCTAGAGGAAACATGGAGGTTATGATCCCAGGGGATCAGGTTTGGGTCATGCACAGCAATGTCTAATGCTGTCATGCCCCAAACCAACCACAAGTATTAAACACATTAGGGTAGGGGTTTAGGATCCACAAGTCATGATACATTAACAGAAAAAGGGAAAATTACAGCATGCTTAATAATGGTATTGGGTTAAATACAAACAGCAGACAAACAAGGATGCGAGAGACAGTAAATAAGCATGTTGTTGGTGGTGCAGAAGCTTAATTAGAACATACCAGTAAAATGCAGATGCAGAGAAAAAAAATAAGCAAGTTTTCCACAGCCTAGCCTTGGCTTTCAGCCGGCTAGGTAAGGCAGCAATACAAGTAGTAACAGAGAAAAGAGAGAGATTTAGTGGAGTGTGTGTCTGAACTCAAGTGTTTTATGCCTTGTGTTCGTGTTTTGAAAGAAAGAAGTATAGGGTATTTATAGCTTTCTGAAAAACGAGTAAAAGAGAAGTAATAAGCTACAAACATGGAAACAATCACAATTCAGAATCAATTATACAAGTGATTGCCTTTAACTAAGGGATCGCTTGCTTAACGGGCAGTGACATGCTCAAAATAAGGAAAGAAATCAATTTGTAAGCAGGTTGATAGTTGCCATAAAAGAAGTAGTAGAACATTAAGTAAGCAATCGAGTCTATGTGCAGAAATACACTAATTTTGGAAAGAATTCAGTAAGGCAAGACAGGAAAAGAAATTAATTAACCTTAACAGGCGAGTGAAATCAGAATTTCACAAAGGAAAAGTTTGAAATCAGTCACCAAATTGAAGGTCAATCAAAGAAGGAAACTCAGCACATAAATAGAGTGCACAAACACTAGACATGCGAGGCCAAACTATTGGCAAAAAGAAACTGCATGAAATAATAGCACAAAGTTAGCAGACAGCAAACATTCGAAGCATGATAGTCATGTAGGTCAGGTCACATTGAATCAGTAGTGAAAAAACATAGAATATCAAAGCATGCAAAGATCTCACAGTAGCAGGTGAAGAAACCCCCTTTGANACCCGAATTAACAAAATTATTCATGGCATTGGTGGTAGTAAGTCTCAAAAGAAACTTTATGAGTTTCAAATGTATTAGCCAAAGTGGTTGGCATATTGAGACTATAAAGGAAAGGAAGATTGAATATCTTCATATTACTATATTCATACAGGGTAAATATGAAAGGTTACCCGGTTTTTCTTCTATTTGTACTACAGATGTATAAGCATCGTGATGGAATCACATGCCATAAGTAAACTAGAGGTTTATTGAAATAAATATTAGTTGGCATGACCCGTTGACCATCCCGGTTCAATTATGATGTGAAAATTGACTGAGAATTCACATTGGCATATATTAAAGAAATAGAAGATTCTTTAAGAATTCTCTTGTGATGTTTTTTTTCTCCTGATATACCAGTTAAGGTTGGGATTGAATCCCTTGATATCTGGAACGAATAAAAGGTGATATATATGTATGGGCCCAATCACCTGCCATGTGGATCGTTTACTATTATATGATTTTAATAGATGCATCTATTGTATGGTCACATGTGCGTTTGTTATCAACTTGCACTTTGGTTTTTGCAAGGTTGTTTGCTCAAATTATTAGAGCACAGTTCCAGAATATATATTATGATAATTTATCTTGATAATGCTGGTTTAAATCCAAGTTGGTTTAGCAGAAATTGTATGCCTCCAATTATAGCTAAACCATTGGTTATGAGGACAAAACTCCAAATAGAAATTTTGTATTAAGTATATTATTTAATATACAACAGCACTTGTACGCATCTAGCCAACAAGTTATGATATATTCTCCCTATCACATTTGGTCAGGGTCAGGAACCAAATAATTTCTATATAGGAATATGGATGTGCGATATGATATAATTATCCCACCACAATGCACAAAGATTGGTCACCAAAGAAAATTGGGGAAGTGTGTTGGTGATCCCAGCATTAGGGGGAGGCAAATCCGTGCTGTACTCTTTTTCTCTTAGCTAAGGTTTTATCCCACTGGGTTTTCCTAGCAAGGTTTTTAATGAGGCAGCAAGTAATGCGTATTACAAGATATGTGTACTCTTTTTCCTTCACTAAGATTTTTTCCTCCATGGTTTTTTCTTAGTAAGGTTTTAACGAGGCACATTATCTATGGACATCCAAGGGGGAGTGTTATGAAATACATATTTATATGGATGTCCACTAATCAAATATAACTCCCACTACTCTTCTCCATTATGTAGATAACCCTCACTACTTCTCACCATTATTGTTGTAACTCCCTCACCTTCATAATATACCCATGATCTTCCTCCATGATCTCAAATGTTTAATGGCATACTTATGGAATTCTTTTAATTGAGCTATGCAAGAAAATGTGAACTTATATGAACTTGAAGTTCAAGTGATAATTCATTTCTAAAATATTGCTAGGAGCATTTGCTGACCCAAGGCTAAATGTCATATTTCAGCTGTTAATGCACCAAAATAGAATAAAGTCCATGATGGACAGAGTTTATGACACACATGAAACGTAATAGACTAATCGGTTCCAAAGATAAAACTCCTTGAAGAAGGAGAGGAGCAAATGTTCAAGATGGTCACAATAAGGAGGCAAGTGCTTTATAAGAACACCATGACATAACACTATATAAGACCTCATGGGAGAGGCTCAGGTACCTGAAAATAATGAGATAAAGAGATCTCAATAAGTTATGTCTTTAGTGGGTAATGACATAACCGATGTAAAATGATCATTGACGATATTGTTTATATAATGTAGCGCCCAATATTATTAATATTGACGAGGATGTTGAGCTCAAATTTGTCATGGAATTTGGACAGATAAATGATTGGCCAAATAAAAAATATGCAATAAAAATTGACTTCACCTGAAAAATGTAAAGTTGGACGGATAGTCCCCACATCTGAAAGTGAAATGAAAAATCAAGTCGATAGACATAAAGACGACTTGTGGCACAAAATTTTCGTAAATATCCTGATATTAGAAGACATGTTCTCCTGTGGGGAATTGAGTCATTTCAGATTTTGGTCTGACAATACATTTGATATGCATATAATGAAAATCCTTGAATGATTTAAATTGTTCTGAAGTATATTAAGGTTCCCAAGAAATTTATTAAATAAATCTTCTGCATATCCTTATGTAGATTAGAGCGATCATGGCGTACATGATTTATTTTTGTGTCTAGTGCAATTGGTACACTAATATATCTGGCTAGAACCATGAGTATAACAATATGCTAGCAAGATATAGTTTTATTCCAATGTGGAGATATTGAAATACAATTAGTATTATATTTCAAAAGGAATACTTGATGTAGATTTGTTTATTCTAACAAATATTGCCAAGATTTTGTTTGTTATGCAAATGCAGGCATTTTCCTGAAGTTCGTTCTTCAAACATTCTATTTGCATGTGAGAGTACTGCCATATTATCATATTACAAGGCAGTTAATTGTTGATACTTATTCAAGTCATGCCAAGATAAGCAACTGATAAAGCAAGGGGCTCAACACACAACAGACGTGTGACTTGACTTCGAAAAGAAGATTCCAATAATACTGAAGATAATGTTGTTTGCTTATATCAATTGAAAGAAGGACTATCGAAGGAGACAAAATAAAGCACATTAACCAAAGTTCTTCAACAAATTTGTTCAAGTGATAATTTGACAAACTTCTTCACAAGACATTGCGGATCTCAATATTAGAGAAGTTGTTATACAAGCTTGGAATTCGTCGTCTCCGAAGAATAAAGTGATGTTTTTATCAGGGGGAGGCAAATACGCGCTGTACTTTTTTTTCCTTAGCTAAGATTTTATCCCACTGGGTTTTTCTGGCAAGGTTTTTAATGAGGAAGCAAATAATGCGTATTACAAGATATGTGTACTCTTTTTCCTTCACTAAGATTTTTTCCCACAGGGTTTTTTCTTAGTAAGGTTTTAACGAGGCACATTATCTATAGACATCCAAGGGGGAGTGTTATGAAATATTATTTTGTAGTGGATGTCTATAACTCCTAAAGAAGTTACTCCCACTACTCTTCTCCATTATGTAGATAACTCCCACTACTTCTCACCATTTTAGTTGTAACTCCCACACCTCCATAACCTCCCCATGATCTTCCTCCATGATCTCAAATGTTTAATGTCATGTTTATGGCATTCTTTTGTATGCCTCTATGTAATCCTATAAATAGAGGGTTTTGGCATCACATTGTATACACTTGAATACATGGAAGAAATAGATTCTCTTCTCTCTTTCTCTCTACATTGTTGTCTATCTTATTGTTTTATATTGTTACTTTGAGCTAAGTTTTGTAACAGGTGCAGTATTTTTTTTTTACTAAAATATTAGTAATTATGTCATATTTGATGAGATTGAGGCAGTACTATATTTGCTTAGTTCCCCATAGTAGAGAATCATAGTGCTTTAATTTTCTGTCAACATTTGAAGAGAATACAAATTAAGCTCAATGAACAACTCTCGAACACCGTAGCTTGCTTTAAGCGCAATTAAATAAATATCGTGACTATGGGTACGGTTCCCGTGGCATAGTTGCGATACATAAATCCAAATTCGGGTGTGCATTTCATGTAACCCGATTATAATAACTTCGAACATTAATAAAATAAACATGTCGCAAATCACGGGTGCATTTCATGTAGCGTGGTTTGTGATGTGTCCTAAAACAACAAGTGTACGACAATCTTAAATTTTTCAAGAAATAAAACCATAAATCCTAAAAGCAGTCTAAATAAATAAAAGCAGTTATAAAGTTAAAAAGCTCAATAGGTTTAAAACATGTAATTAGTCAGATAGTTAGGCCAATTATTAATAGTTAAGCGACCGTGCTAGAACCACGGAACCCGGAAATGCCTAACACCTTCTCCCGTGTCAACGGAATTCCTTACCTAGTTTTCTGGTTCGCAGACTTTTAAATAAAGTCGATTTCCTCGATTTGAGATTTAAAATAAACCGGTGACTTGGGACACCATAATAAATTATCCCAAGTGGCGACTCTAAATAAATAAAAATAATTCCATGTCGAATAATGTCACTTAAATTGAAAAAACTCCCATATATTCCCTTTCGGGTGGTAAAAATGAGGTGTGACAGCTCTGGCGACTCCGCTAGGGATAAGAACCCAGAACTTTTTGGTTCTGGGTTCAAGAATTCGAGCTTAGAATAACTATTATACTTGGCTTTATTTTTATCTGGCTTTTGCATGTTTGACCTAATGTGCTAAATGTCGCTTTTTACCGCTTTGATATTGTTTGGACTGTATATAAATTGTTACGAAACCCTCTTCTCCCCGAGTCTTCTAAATCATCTGGGAAGTCTGCACTTCATGTGACTTCTTTTCTGTTAGAGTCATATCCCAATTTTAGAACGAGGTTCAGACAAGTGCAAAGCCGGTGAAGCTTCTGTATTCCCAGTACGCTGGCTCCCTCGGCTCGAGTTGTCCGCTCGGGTAAGCCAGGTTTAGAACAATACACCCAGGTTTTAAACCTAGAATAACATAGCCTCATGCTGGATCCCTAGTAGGTACGTTTGTTTGCATCACGTGCATCTGACTTTGGGGACTCAACACAGGGGTTGGGTCCGTTTAGGACAGGTGTACCCAAATTAAAAAGACCGTCCTGATGCATCCTACCTAGGGGTGGGCATAAAATCCAAAAAATCGGATTCCGAACCGGACCGAATTAATTCGGTATTTCGGTTTCGATTTTTGTCACGGTCCGGATTTCCCACCCTCGGGAGTCGTGATGGCGCCTACTAATGAGAGCTAGGCAAGTCAAATTTAATTACTTTTTCATTAATAACATAATCCCTTTTTAACAATTATCGGCAATAATGTAAAAATAATGAAATTAAATAATAAGCGGAAGTCTTAAATTATAGAAATACTGACTAGAAATGCGGAAAATTCAACATAAGCCTCTACCCAAGACTGGTGTCACAATACTCATGAACTACTAAGAATACTAAATACAATCGTCTGAAAGAGAACATAAACTGTTTGTCTCGAATACAATGAGATAACAGACTAAAATAAAGGATAGAGGAGACGTCGGGCCTGCGGACGCCTGCATGGCTACCTAGATGTCTCGCTGGACTGAAGGCCTGCTCCCACACTACTGCAACTGCTGTTGTCCGAAACCTGGATCTGTGCAAAATAGCACAGAGTGTAGCATCAGCACAACCGACCCCATGTGCTGGTAAGTGCCTAGCCTAACCCCGACGAAGTAGTGACGAGGCTAGACCGACTACCACATAAACCTGTGTAGTTATATATACATATACAGTGGAATTGAAATACAGAGACAAGAAATCAATATGGGAAGGGGGGAGCATGCTAAGGGGAAATAACAATTTCAAGTAAAAGTCGTCCAGCAACGAAGGAATTAGCACAACTCAGACATTAATAAAGAGACAGAAAGCAACAAGTGCACGACATCACCCTTCGTGCTTTTACTCTCATCCTCACCGAGCAATGATATAATAAAATGTGCACGGCATCACCCTTCGTGCTTTTACTCTCTTTCCTCACATATAATCAATAGAATCGGCACGGAATGGTACATCGTGCGGCACAGCATCACCCTTCGTGCTTTACTCTCTTTCCTCACCATAAGCAAACAATGCACACCATCACCCTTCGTGCTTTACACTCTTTCCTCACAATAAACAAACAATGCACGGCATCACCCTTCGTGCTTTAACACTCTTCTTCACCCTAACAACAATCACAAACAAGGGGGCAACGGGATGAACAAAATAAAAATAGAAATCCCGGCAAGGGAACACAATTAAACAATTAAATCCCGGCAAGGGTTCAACATCAATAATCTCAACATCCCGGCAAGGGAAAATAATCAATAAACAACAATATCCCGGCAAGGGAACAATTTAAATATTCTTTCTCTTCATTTCACTTTTATTTCATATCTCACTTTACCACTTGAGCCAATGCTCCAAAGGGTTCAACCATTTTATAGATATTCACAATTGAAATATAACTTGAGCCAATGCTCCTCGTTGTTCAAAGGTCACAATTTCCTTTTACAAGCTTTTCACAACAAATAGGAATCATCACTAAGGCAAGGGAAATACAACGAAATCAAGATATTCACAATTTAAAGACCTACGGTCATGCTAGACACCAACGTATAGATACTCGTCACCATGCCTATACGTCGTACTCAACAAGAAGCAATTAGCAAATAAGACTCAAATCCTAGTCCCTCAAGCTAGGGTTAAACCAAACACTTACCTCAACTTCCACGGCCAAATCAATCCACAACAACCACTTTCCCTCTCGAATTCGGCTCCAACTCAATCAAATCTATACAATAATGACTTCATAATAAAAATATGCTAAACAAATCAAACCCAATGCCTAATTATAGATTTCAAAGCTTTCTTCCGAAAATCCCAAAAATTGACCCCGGGCCTGCTTGGTCAAAACACGAGGTTCGGACCAAGTTCGTATCCCCCACTCACCCACGAGCCCGAATATATAATTTGTTTTTAAATTCGACCCCAAAACGAGGTCAAAATCAAGAAAATTCAAAAAGCCCTAGCTCTACCCATTTTACTCAATTTCTACCCTAAATTACATGTTTTAGGCTTAGGAATTCAATAGATATTGATGGAAAATGAAGAAAACGAGTTGAAATTTACTAACCCAAGAAGTGTTGGTGAAGGAGAGCTTCAATGGATGCCTAAGAACCTTGGAGAAGAAGGAGTTCGTGAGTGTTTATTAAAATCCCGTAACTACACTGTTCTTGAAATTAAAAATATAACTGGGCAAAATTGTTCTATGCGATCGCGGGAAAGGGATTGCGATCGCGTAGGGTAATGTCTGCTGTGCACTGCGATCGCGGACGTAAGGTTGCGATCGCGTAGAGGAATAAAAGGAAGGCTGGCTTTATACAATACGATCGCGGAGGGTAGAATGCAATCGCATAGAAGGATTTATGAACCCCCTAGGTTTTCTATGCAATCGCGACCCCTCTTATGCGATCACATAGAAGGAATAATTGGTCAACCAACAGCAGCTATTTCTGCAACATTTTTTAAGCTAAAACCATCCGGAAACACATCCGAATCACACCCGAGCCCTCGGGGCTCCTAACCAATCACATGAACTAACTCAACAACATCCTACGAACTTAACTGTGCGATCAAATCGCCAAAATAACATCAAAAACAACGAATCAACCCTCAAAATCACAAGTTTTTCCTCAAACTTCATTAACTTTCAAATTTAGAACTTATAGTCCGAAACACGTCAAACGACGTCCGATTTTAACCAAACTTTACAGAAACATCTTAAATCACATATAAGACCTGTACCGGACGCCGAAACCAGAATACGGGCCCGATACCAACACGTTCTAATCAATTTTCATTTCAATTTTTCGTTAGTAATTTTAGAAAAACAATTTTACTCAAAAATTCATTTCTCGGGCTTGGGACCTCGGAATTTGATTCCGGGCATACGCCCAAGTCCCATATTTTCCTACGGACCCTCCGGGACCGTCGAATCACGGGTCCGGGTCCGTTTATCCAAAATGTTGACCGTAGTCAAATTTATTCATTTTAATACCAAAACTTAGCATTTTTCACAAAATTTCACATTTAAGCTTTCCGGCTACGCGCCCGGACTGCGCATGCAAAACGTGGCGACTATAAATGAGGTTTTCAAGGCCTCGGAAGCACAGAATGGGTAAGAAAATAGGTGACGACCCTTTGGGTCATCACAGTTTTTTCGGTATTTCGGTCTAATTCGGTATTATATTTTCGGTTGCGGTACGGTCCCCGGTATTAGGATCTTGATATTTTGGTATATCGAAATACCGAATTACCGAATTTTAAAGACTTTTTTTTAAGTTGGACCTTTGTCCCAGCGCCCCGGCCCAAAAACTTTTAATATATTTCCCAGCCCACTGCCCACTCCAGCGCCCCAGCCCAACTGCCCAAGCCCCAAGCCCACTCTCTATTCAATTAGGGCATTAGCATTACTGCAATAAGTACCACTAGCAGTCACGAACATACTCCTCACTCCTCAGAAAGTCATTCCGATTTACGGTTTAGCATTAGCATTCCGATAGTTTCAAAAAATTCGGGCAAACAAAGACCAAACAAAAAGAGATCGGCTCCTAATATACCAGCTCTAAGCCATTGTGCCCTTTGGGAGTAGTCAAAATCTTCTTCAGGTACTTCGTTTTGGTTCTCGTTATCATGTTCTTTAAGAACATTAAGTTGGATATCGTTGAGCAGCCATTAAGAGATTTTTTAAGGAATTGTTTGAGAAATGATGACTTCTTGCTTAGGATTTCTTGTTTATTAACAGATTCTTACTCGGTCGAGTCTATAATGTTCATCCAAAGAGGAATGGCACATATTATTTATGGAAGCATATTGGGCATTGTCTTAAGCATCTTCTTGGAATCCGTATTTAAGAATTAAGACTAAGTTGATTCGAGTATTAGTGTGAACTTGAATTGAGGGATGCCCTCTCTGTTTTTGTTGTTTTTGTTGCACTGTGTGTGTTTAATTCGGCTGCTTGTTAGAGTCTGCTGGCTGCTGCTACTGTTAGTTATGTTATTGGCCTACTGCTACTGTTAATTATGCTACTGTTAATGATGCTACTGTTATTTTGTTAATGATGCTACTGTTATTTTGTTAATGCTGCTACTATTGCATATATTTTCAGCCATTTTCAGAGAAAAAATTTGCAGCCTGTTAAGAGTATAAACTTTTAAAATTTGCAGCTTGTTGCCTTGTTCTGTAATTGATTTACAGCTTATCTCGTTGTGTATTAAGGCATTAAGCCACAAGAATTTGAGTTGGCTCCAAATGCCAGCAAATGTCTATAAGTCTATTTACTTCTGTCTGAAGATATGGTTGTTCAATTTCATTGTATTTCTTCATTTCTTGGCTGAACAGTTAGACAGGGCATTGAAACATAGGAGAATTGTCACTCATTAGTGTTGCATATTTAGCGAATATTAAATCGAAATCGTACCGAACCAAAATAAGAAATACCGAACTGTACCGAAATACTTTGGTACGGTATTTGGTATACACAATCGATAAACCGAATACCGAATCGAAATTTTTAAATACCGAACTGAAATACCAAATTCCCACCCCTAATCTTACGTGCTACTTGCGCATCTGTTTGTTTCGGCTTGCATGTTGACCGGCTTCTAGAATAGGGAAAGAAAAACAAAAAAAAAGAAAAAAAAGAAAAAATCAAAAACAAGAGTGAGAGGTAGGTATTTGAAATATTCCGAAAATCTGTCGAAATTCTGAGAAAAAAGATAAGGAAAAAGAAAAAGACAAGGTCATTTCAGAATGAGCCCAAAATCTTCAAGTGTTATGTTTCCCTATTCCGTCAAAACTGACCGAACTACGCGGATCTGATCCTCACTGGATGAGTACGTAGGCAAACCTCATCGTTTCCGGCCCCAATTTTAGAAGAAAAAATCCAAATATATTTTTCTTTAATTTCGTCTTTAGAAGCATTTCCTTAGAAAATTCAAAAAAAAATTTAACTAAAAAAAACACACAGTTTCCTTCTTTCTGAAGTCTTTCATACGGAAAAAGAAATAAAAAGAAAAATCAATCGAAAATCAAAATCTAAAATACGGGTTTCCTTATTTTGAAGTATTTTCCCATAAATCCAAAAAAAAAGTCAGAAAAGAAAGAATAAAAAAAATATTCTTTCCCTTCTTTAAAAGTCTCTCTTTCGTAAATGTCGAAAGAAAAAAAATTTGAAAAATTGAAGTCCAAAAATATTTTTTCTTTGTTTTAGAAGTACTTTTGTAAATAAATAAATATACTCAGAAATCCAAAATATTTTCTTAAAAGTCCCTCTTTCGAAAATTAAGAGGCAACATCCGAAATCCAAAAATATTTTCTTTCTTCTTTAGAAAAAGATAAAATAAATAAAAATTCAAACAAAAATATTTTCTTTTTACTTTTTTCCCAAAGTTCAGATATATAGAAAAGGAATTTTTTTTTAGACGTCTTTCTTTCAAAAAAAAATCAAAATAAAAAATCCAAAAAAATATGTTCTTTCTTCTATTAAAGTATTTTTTTTTCTTTCCGAAAATTCCAAAATAAATACCAAAAAAAATTCAAAAATCAAAAAATTCAAAAATCAAAAAAATATTTTCTTTTGTCTTAAAGCGTTCATGGTCTGAGTTTTATTAAAAGCAAAAAAAAGAGTAAGTTTATTTACTCTATTTTCGATCTTCCCGAACTACACAAGATCTAATTCATGCGGCTTCATGATACGTAGGCAATCCCCATCGGATTCGGTCATAGCCATAAAATTAATTGAGTGAAAAATAAACTGAAAAAAAAAAGAGAAAAATTGAGTGAAAAAAAAAAAGAGAAAAGAAAAGAGTGAAAAAAAAATAAAAAGGAAAAAAAGAGAACGAAAAGAAATAAAAGAGTTGACAAAAACAAAAACAAAAAAGAATAACAGAGTGCAAAAAAAATCAAAGAAAATTAAAAAAAAAAGAAAAAAAGAAAGAAAAAGAGCGGCAAAAGTAAAATGAAAAAAAATTGAAGAGTGATTAAAGAGAGGCAGAAATAAAAGAAAAGAGGTACATACTGAAAGGGTTAGTTAAGGCCGGGATGAAACATGCAACCGTTCAAACGCTTGGTAGAATCGTTTAACTGTTTAGGTGCATTGCATCCCAACGTGCGATTTTCTATATGTTAAATGTCTCAAAAACTAATAAGTTTTTGAGTGTGCAAATTAGCCAGGTTTTGGTGGTTGGTTTTGTTGGTAGTCTAGCCTCCCATCATTCACAAGATCCAAAGACACAGATGGCCTCTGCAAGCAATCTACCAATCATCGGTCGTGAGGATAGCCCGGCATCGGCTATTCTGCAGCTAGAATCAACAGTTGCTGAAGAGAATAGGATGTTGCGTCTTCACATATTAGGAATGTGGGACGCCTGGTCTAATGGTAGGGAACCGCCAAGTGCAATCCCTGGGTTCCCTAAGTTGATCCCCAGGTCAGGTGAGGTTATCAACGCCCCTGTGCCCAACCCGCTCATCCCATGCGGGCTCCCTCCAATGCTCTCCAATGTTCCTGGCATGCCTTCTGTGGTTCGCCCCCAGGCGCCAATTTCCTGGGCACCTCCAATATTGTTCTCTACAGCGCCGGCCTGCACCAGAGCACAATCAACTTTACCACGGCCGTATGTTGAGCCTCCAATGTTCACATTTCAGGGTCCATAGCTTCAGTCAGAAATAACATATGTGACCCCGTACTCCTTCACTCAACCTCCGCAATATGATCTCTCGGTGGAGCAAGAAAAGGTTGTTAAAAATCCTGAGCAAGAGGAAATGGTTCGGAAGATGAAAAGCCTTGAACAAATCCTGAAAAACATGCAAGGTCTGAGTGGCCAAAAGAGTGTCTCATACTCTGACCTCTGTATGTTTCCCCGTGTCCACTTGCCAGCTGGCTTCAAGATGCCAAAATTTGAAAAGTACGACGGGCACGGAGACTCGGTCGCTCATCTGAAACGATATTATAACCAGCTGAGTGGTGCTGGTGGAAAAGAGGAGCTGCTAATGGCCTATTTTGGGGAAAGCCTCTCCGTAAATGCTTCTGAGTGGTATACGGATCAAGAAATTACCCATTGGCATGTGTGGGACGATATGGCTCGAAATTTTGTCCGCAAGTTCCTATATAATGTGGACATCGCTCCCGACAGAAACTCTTTGTCCAATTTGAAAAAGAAAATCGCGGAAAGCTTCAGCAAATATGCTATCAAATGGCGTGAGCAAGCTGCCAGGGTAAAGCCTCCAATGGATGAAATTGAAATGGTCACGGTCTTTCTACAGGCCCAAGAGGCGAACTACTTCCAGAACATGATGTCCGCTATGGGTAAGTCGTTCGCTGAGGCTATCAAAAGGGGAAATGGTTGAAAACGGTTTAAAAACAGGTCGAATCTTGAGTCATGCTACTTTTATGGCCACATCACAGGCTGCTCAGAATGGTTCGGAGGGTTTGATGAACAACAATGGAAGTGAAGAGGGAGCCATGATGGCTTCAAGCTCCAAGGGGGCCCGCAGGTCATTCAACCAATCATATGTGCCTCTGCCTCCTATGGTTCCACCACACTATTATCCCCTTTAAGATGATGCTTATGCCGTGGCACCGCCTCCCTGTGCGGTGATGAGCGCGCAACCTTACACGAGGCCACAACATCATACACAAAACCGAGCTCCACCTCCCATAAATGCCCATCCTTACCAAGCTCCATATAATCCCCAACCAAATGTTCCCCAGTACAATCCTCGCCCAAGAGAGCCTTTCAGAAAGAATCAGTTCACCCCTATTGGTGAATCGTATTCAAGCTTGTTCCAAAAGCTAATCAGGCTAAATCTATTGCAGCCAGTGGCCCCAAACCGGCCAAACCCCGAGTCCCCCTCGCACCGAGCTGATGCTAGATGTGAATACCACTCTGGGGAAGTAGGACACAGTACGGAGGGCTGTTGGACCCTTAAAAGGGCATTTGAAGACTTGATTGAAGCTGAAAGAATCATTTTTCGGGATAAAGAAGCTTCTGATGTGATGAACAATCTGTTGCCTGCTCACAACACTGGGCCAATAGTCGAAGTGATTTGTAAAGATGAGGAATTTGATCTGGCATTGAAGGTTATTGTAGCCATTGTCGAAACAGAAGAAAAGCCGAAAGACGGTCGCCAAGCCTAAAACTTTCCTATCAGACGGGAGTCTCGGTAGCCAGTCTTGCTATCCTTTCTGCGTCCGGATTATCTCAAGGTGTGATCCGGATGTTCTACTTTATTGTCTTACTTTCTGATGTAAACCCTTCTATCTTTGAAAAAAAATCAAATGAAATTCTTCCAGGGATGTCTCTTTTCTTAATTTTGTCATTTTTCTTATCCTCTTTTCAGTTCTGTTAGATGTAGATTTCAACAACATGACATGCTTGCGGACTTCATGCCCAGATCCTGAAACGCTGTCAGACCTCAAAATAATGAATCAAGAATTAGATCACAATGAAGATAAGTTTAAGGAAATAAAAAAAGAGTCGGAACAGCTGAAGGAAAATTTGTTCCAGATTGGAAAGGTCCATACATTGCAACAAGAGTCTGCCAAAAGAGTGCGTTGTACTTGGGACACATCGAAGGAAATATCCCTGAAATAACTGTCAATGCAAATACAGTCAAAAGGTACTATGTTGGATCCTTTATATAGAATTACTGTTCTCCGATTGAGATGAAGAAGGCTTTCTTTCTCACTATCCAAACACTATCAACGCTTTGCAAACCCTTTGAGCCGGTTACTTTTCTTTGATTACCCTCTTTGGAACCTGAAACTGTTATTGAAAAAAATTGAAAAAATGAAATGAAAAAAAAAATGATGAAAAAAAGAGAAGAAAAAGAAAGATACAAAAAAAGGGGGGAAGAAAAGACAAAGAAAATGAAATGAAAAAATGAAAAAAAAGGTAAAAAGGAAAGGAAAAATAAAGAAAAACAAAACAAATCAAAACAAAAAAACAAAAAAAAATCAAAAACAAAGTTCCTTGAACTACGTTCGGCTTGATTCCGAAAGGATACGTAGGCAGCCTCTCCTTGGGGTTCAGTCACACCAAAATAAAAATTCAAATTCCCCCAAAGTTGAAATTGGGGCAGAAGTTACAATGGTTCGGCGATCGTTTCGCCTGAAAGGTTCCAAAATTGTAATTCAATCCAAATTCTTTTTACCCCAAATCCTGTTCAAGTCCTTCCGATCAATCGGTGAGAATGTTCAAGGATCGGAGAATGCAGCTACTTGGATCCGATGCAATCAAAATAAGAGAAATAAAATGAGAGAGTCTTATTGGTGGAAACCCACACGGGCACCGTAAGGCGACGGTAAGCAGAGAAATCGAAATGAGAGAGTCTTGTTAGTGAAAACTCGCAAAGAGCACTATAAGGCGATGGTGAGAAGAGAAATGAGAGAGGACATCTCGTGAAAACGCGCAAAGGGCGCCCCTGATTGAAAAGAGGATCCTCACAGCCATCGGCATCGATAGAGTCCTGGCAAGGTTTCTCGATTTTGAGGCAAAAGTTGTGATGAATTTTTGAGAGTCGGATGGTTTACACAGATCAGGCATCCAGTCCAAAAGGCATGTCATGTTCATTGAAGTCCGCATGTACTCCAGATAAGTCCTTTCCTTTCCCCGAAAGGGATACCTCTTGTCTAAATTCATTTATCCATTCCATTATTTGTTTTTCCTTTGAATCCCTTTCGGTCTAACTCTATTCCGAAACTGAGACAAAGAAGGGATGGCAAGACTAATTTACAGGGTTCTCATTTGACACGAGCTAATGTGCAATAAGGCACCCAGCCTCGTCAGTGGCATCAAGTCGACTTCGACCGGCCATGGTGGCTGATGTTTTGATATTGAAAACTCTTGAGGAGAAAATCAAATTGAAGTGCCTATAAAGGCAAGTGAAGTTGAAAAGGTTGTGTCCCACGTGGCTAACCGTCTCGGCAAAGATTTAAAAAAGCCAAAGTACCCCAAATGCTCTGAAATTGAACTTGGAAGAAAGAAGCCAGAAATGAAAGGCCTACGAAGGCGAAATAAAGTTAGAAAAGGTTAAGTCCCACGCGACTAGCCGTTGCAGCAAGTTTGAGGAGCCAAAAAGTTCCCCAATGCTCCCAAGTCAGAAATTGAAAAAAAAAAGAGTCAGAAGTGAAAGGCCTAAAAAGGCAAAAATAAAGTCGAAAAGGTTGAGTTCCACGTGACCAACCGTCATGGCAAAGTCTTGAAAAGCTAGAGGTTCTCCAGGGCCAGAAATGAAATCTGTCCTCAGGGAACAAGCAGTTGTAGTTGAAATCTTCATCAAAGAAGCCGGGCCAAGATCAAATGACTGAAACGCTCAGGCCACAAAATCAACCACCACTTCAAACTAACAAATTGTTCTTTGTTTGAAAAAACAGGAAACAGGTGCAATTCAAATGCAACCTTGCAAGAAGTAGGTGCAACCAAAAAGAAAGGGCGCAAGGGCTAAAAAAACAGCTTTGCAACAACAACTCCAAAAAAGGGAAGTCTCCTCCAAAATTCTTTCCCGTATTTACTCATTCTCTGAAATAATAAAAAAATAATAAAAATGAAATGAAGAGAAAGAAAAGAAGAAAAATTCAAAATCACGGTAGTATAGGGTCTCTAATCCCTAGCTGCGTCTTTTCCAACATAGGGTCCCATTCCCTAGCTGATGCCAGCATAACCTGGTAATATTTTCCAACATAGGGTCCCACTCCCTAGCTGAAGCCAGCATAACCTGGTAATCTTTTCCAACATAGGGTCCCACTCCCTAACTGATGCCAGCATAACCCGGTAATCTTTTCCAACATAGGGTCCCACTCCCTAGCTGAAGCCAGCATAACCTCGTAATCTTTTTCAACATAGGGTCCCATTCCCTAGCTGATGCCAGCATAACCTGGTAATCTTTTATAACATAGGGTCCCACTCCCTAGCTGATGCCAGCATAACCTGGTAATCTTTTCCAACATAGGGTCCCACTCCCTAAGTTCTCCCCGGCATAACCCGAGGACCTTTCCGACATAACCCGATGGCTTCCCCAGTATAACCCGAGGACCTTTTCGGCATAACCCGATGACTTTCCCGGCATAACCCAAGGACCTTTCCGGCATAACCCAATGACTTCCACGGCACAACCTGAGGACCTTTCCAGCATAACCCGATGACTTTCCCGGCATAACCCGAGGACTTTTCCGGAATAACCCGATGACTTCCCCGGCATAACCCGAGGACCTTTCCTCCATAACCCGATGACTTCCCCGGCATAACCCGAGGACCTTTCCGGTATAACCCGATGACTTCCCCGGCATAACCCGAGGACCTTTCCGGCATAACCCGATGACTTCCCCGGCATAACCCGAGGACCTTTCCGGCATAACCCGATGACTTCCCCGGCATAACCCGAGGACCTTTTCCGGCATAACCCGATGACTTCCCCGGCATAACCCGAGGACCTTTTCCAGCATAACCCGATGACTTCCCCGGCATAACCCGAGGACATTTCCGGCCTAAACCCGATGACTTCCCCAGCATAACCCGAGGACCTTTCCGGCATAACCCGATGACTTCCCCGGCATAACCCGAGGACCTTCCGGCATAACCTGATGACTCTCCCGGCATAACCCGAGGACCTTTTCGGCATAACCCAATGACTTCCCCGGCATAACCCGAGGACCTTTCCGGCATAACCCGATGACTTCCCCGGCATAACCCGAGGACCTTTCCGGCATAACCCGAGGACTTCCCGGCATAACTCGAGGACCTTTTCGGCATAACCCGATGACTTCCTCGGCATAACCCGATGACTTCCCCGACATATCCCGAGGACCCTTTCCGGCATAACCCGATGACTTTCCCGGCATAACCCGAGGAACTTTTCCGGCATAACCCGAGGACCTTTCCGGTATAACTCGATGACTTCCCCGGCATAACCCGAGGACCTTTCCAGCATAACCCGATGACTTTCCCGGCATAACCTGAGGACTTTTCCGGCATAACCCGATGACTTCCCCGACATAACCCAATGACTTTGCCGACATAACCCGAGGACCTTTCCGGCATAACCCGATAACCTCCCCGGCATAACCCGAGGACCTTTCCAGCATAACCCGATGACTTTCCCAGCATAACCTGAGGACCTTTTCGGCATAACCCGATGACTTCCTCGGCATAACCCGAGGACCTTTCCGGCATAACCCGATGACTTCCCTAGCATAACCCGAGGACCTTTCCGGCATAACCCGATGACTTTCCCGGCATAACCCGAGGACCTTTCCGGCATAACCCGATGACTTCCCCGGCCTAACCTGAGGACCTTTCCGGCATAACCCGATGACTTCCCCGGCATAACCCGAGGACCTTCTTGGCATACCTGATAATTTTCCAGCATAACCTGATAATTTTTTTCAACATAGGGTCCCACTACCTAGCTGATGCCAGCATATCCTGGTAATCTTTTCCAACATAGGGTCCCACTCCCTAGCTTTGCCAGCATAACCTGGTAATCTTATCCGTTACAAGGTCTCATTCCTTAGTTGATGCCAGCATAACCTGGTAATCTTTCCAACTCAGGACCTCCGATCCCCATTTGATTTCATTTTAGATATAGGGCTCCACTCCCTAATCTCTTTTCTCCCAATGATTCACAATCCTGATTTTATTGCTTTCAGTAAAGAAGTAGTTTAGATTTTTGTTACAATAACTCACGAAATTTCCTAGTAAAAATTGGGGCAGAAAATTTTGTTCGTTTGTTTGTTTTGGTGCCTGAGCAAGTTTTTACCTTGGGGCATACGTTTCGAGGCGACCAAAAGAAGAAGTCTCGATTGAAATTAAAAAAAAACAAAACAAGACTATAAGTGAACTCTAGGGCTGGGCATATATCGGGTAAAACCGATAACCCGAACCGTTAATTGTTTATTGGGTTATCGATATCGGGTTCTTGGGTTAACGGTTCGGTAATGGTTTAGAATTTTTTCACTATTGGGTTATCGGTTCGGGCCTCGGTTTGCCAATTTTGTTAATGGGTTAACCGATAACCCAATAAGAATTAATAAATTTATGACTTTACCCTTAAGTATATACAAATGGTAGGGCCTTCAGTTCATTCTCTCCTATTCTTTCTCAACCCCACTCTTCAATTGCTTCATCTTCATTCTTCATAGACCTTACTAGTTACTCCTAGCGCAAGTCTTTAGTATACTATATGTGAATTATTCTCTTTTTTGCTTAACTCCAGTGAATTGTCTTTTCTTTTTTGCTTAACTCTAGATTGAGTTATCTTATCGGGTAAACCGATAACCGAACCAATAATGATCGATAACGGATTAACCGATCCCGATAACCGATATCTTATCGGTTCTGTTATCGGTTTATCAAATTCGTAAATCGATTACCGATATGCTAAACCGATAATATTCATAACCGAGTCGAACCAACCGATGCCTACCCCTAGTGAACTCTAAGTGTAGAAGCGGAGAAAAGATGCGGACTGCTCAAGATATGATTGAAGCCACAAGCTTTGCATGTCCCGCCTTGATCCGAAAAGCTGAAGAAGAATGATCAGTGGTTGCAGCTAACGAGCATCATGTCACGACCCCGGTTCGCCCTCCGTGAACCATCGTGACGGTACCTAGTCTCTACGACTAGGTAAGCCTAAATTTGCGGAAAAGAAATACAAATTTGCGGAAGTAAAAAATTTTAAAACAGAAATAAGAAATAACCAGTATATAAATGTGCCGCTCGGCATACACCATATTTAACTCTCAAAGCCAACACATAAATCCAAGACCCGGAAACCCATGAATCACAAGCTAAGAAGTACAACATAGCTCTAACTCCAGATTGTCTAACAAAGAAAAGAAATACAGAAGGGCTAATACTTAAAAGCGAGAATAGAAAGGGACTCCTCGGTCTGCGGACGTGGCAGATATACCTTGAAGTCTCTACAGAAGCGCCTCGCCTCAAAAATGATAAGATTGAGCGAATGTACCTGGATCTACACATGAAAAACATGCGCAGAAGGGGCATGAGTACACCACAGCGGTACTCAATAAGTGCCAAACCTAACCTCGGTCGGGTAGTGATGAGGAAGGTCAGGTCCCTACTGAGGTTAAATAAAATATAAGGGTTAACAGTGTAAAATAAACAGTATAAATAAGTGCAACAGTAAGAAATAACATAGAATTGGAAGAACAACAACAACTAGAACAGAGACAAACAAACCACGGAAAGAATACAGCTCAAAACAGAGATAACAACTGGGGCACCTTCCAGGATACCATCATGTAGTCCCAATTACAACTATCCAGTGAATCTCCCAGGATACCGTCCCGTAGTCCATCATATATGTGTCCGAAGAATCTCTCAGGATACCGTCCCGTAGTCCAACTATCAATGCGCGGGGGATCTACTGGAATCCCGATCCGTAATTCCCAAATATAAATACCCAGTATTGGGGGAATCTACCGGGTGCATTCCCGTAGTTCCATATAACTGTGTAGGGGGATCTACTGGGAATCTAACCCGTAGTCCCAAAGTAAATGTGCAGGGGGATCTACCAGGAATCTAACCCGTAGTCCCAAAGTAAATGTGCAGGGGGATCTACCGGGAATCTAACCCGTAGTCCCAAAGTAAACAAACAAGGGGGGGAGCTACCGGAATCCCACATCCGTAGTCCCAATGTAAATACATAGCAGAAGCAAGAAAATATTCAGAGAAGGGAAATTTCATATTAAGGCAACAAATACTTCTAGCCTAGCATGTTGCACAGAGTTCAGGTAAACAAATTGAAGAAGGTTAGACAAGCCACTTACCTCGAACCGGCTCAAATGTCAACCCAAAACCACGTTCTTGCCACGTGTATCCGACTCCAAATGACCCAAATCCATTCAATTAAATTTCATAATGTAAATAACACTTCAAGTAACAGATTCTACAATTAAATTCTAAGCTAATACGCGAAACTAGGAAAAATGACCAAAACGCCCCTCGGGCCCACGTCTCGGAATCGGGTAAAATTTATATTTTCAGAATCCTCACACTATCACGAGTCTAACTATATCAAAATTATCCCAATCCGATGTCAAATCCCCAATCAAAACTTAATTTCTTTGTCTAGGAACTTTTCCCCCAATTTTCATACAAATTCCGAAATTAAACGATGAATTCATGTTTAGATTAATGGGTTACAAGAAAAAATGAGTCAAGAATCGTTACCCAATCGATATCTCCGAAAATCCCTCCAAATCTCGCACAAATCCGAGCTCCCAAGCTTATGTTTTGATAAAAATGGCTAAACCCTCGATTTAAAATCTTATATCTGCCCAGGCGCGTTCTTCTTCGCGAACGCGAGGCTACTATCGCGAACGCGATGAACAAAAGTCCTGCTGGCCAAATTCCTCTTTCGCGAACGCGAGGTCCACTCACGAACGTGTAGCTTACATGGGCAGACCCTACGCGAACGCGGGGACCATGTCGCGAACGCGAAGACCAATGGGTCCTTACCCTCGCGAACGCGGGACATCATCACAAACGTGAAGCACATTTTAGCTGCTCCACCCAGATGCTCTACGCGAACGCGAGACCCTCTCGCGAACGCGATGAAGGTTTTCTCTGCAACACAACATCAAAAAATCTGCAATCTTTCATAGTCCAAAAATGGTCCGTTGAGTATCCGAAACACACCGAGGCCCCCGGGACCTCAACCAGACCTGCCAACCAATCCCAAAACATCATTCAAACTTGTTCCAACCTTCGAAACGCTCAAAGCAACATCAAAACACCTATTTTTCATCGGATTCAAGCCTAAGAATTCCAAAAACTCTAAAAACACGCTTTCGATCAAAAAGTCTATCAAATCTCGTTCGAATGACCTGAAATTTTGCAAGCACGTCACATTCAACACAACGGAGCTACTCCAACTTTCAAGATTCCATTCCGACCCTCGGATCAAAACCTCACTATCGAACCGGAAACTTCAAAATTCGACCTTTCGGCATTTCAAGCTTAAATTAGCTACGGACCTCCAAAATACAATCCGACCACGCCCCTAAACCCGAAATCACCCAACGGAGATAATGGAACCATCGAATTTCCATTCCGAGGCTGTCTTCACACTGTCCCGACTACGGTCAACTTTCCAACACTTAAGCTCTCATTTAGGGACAAAGTGTCCCAAAACTCTCCGAAACTTAAAACCGAACATCCCGGCAAATCAAAATAGCAGAAATAGACTCGGGGGAAGCAATTAGTAGGGGATCGGGGCGTTAATTCTTAAAACGACCGGCCAGGTCGTCAGATCCTCCTACACTTAAACATTCGTTCGTTCTCGAACGAGCATAGAGACATACCTGAAGTGAAGCTGCTCATGGCCCAAACTGCTTAGCGACGCGCTAGAGCTCCAAACGACCGGTCGGGTCGTTACATCCTCTCCCACTTAAGCATACTTCATCCTCAAACGTGCTAAGAACTGTGTTGGGGTTATCCGAAATCACTGTTTAACAACTCGAGCACCTACCCGTGCTACCACAACTCAGCTGGGTACCATAGCTTGATCAATTTGAAGATATCTTTTTTTTTCACTTAAGCAAATAAGCCTTAGAGCCCAATTCCTACATCCAGAGTTCTCTGTCAGGCCTGTTCCAACATACGCTCACCGTATCAATAACTACCCGCGGCACCAAAACATGACTGGATACCTCGGCTGAATTCACACCTTGCACCACTTTACTCACAGGACCACAATAACATTCTCTGATCAAATTAGTCGAAATTCTACGAATTTGATGCTCCTATTGCACCTCATGACCTACATAGGTCTTGCTCTAACTCTTACAATACCGCCAAGACGGAAGAGGTGTGTAGAAATTCATACCCAACTGCCGAATCAACAAATCATTGGGTCTATACTCCTGATAAGAACCATCACCTCATTCTGAACCAAATAATGGTCTTAGCTCCTTAATATACTTCATATAATCAGATTGCACTGATCCTAAATCCAATGATCTCGTCTCACCCAGTACGAATCGCTCAGGCAATAAGCCACCCCGGACATGATCAAAAGTCTCATATGATGCCACAATGTGCCAATAGGCTATGAACTCGAACGTGACAAAAGGAAAACGAACTCTAGAAGGAACTACTCAACTCACGCACCAATATGAACTTTCCTTAGAAAATAGGAAGCAAGGCATACAAAAATAGCATATAGAAAACTGTACTTAACATCACACTGTTGCGGCGTACAACCCGATCCAAATAACATACCCATGGCGGCGTGCCACCCGATCCACACATAGAATTCATATAAGGAGATATACATCGAGCTAAACTGCTTATTATAACAAAATTCCGAATATCGGTCACAAGTACGCTAAGTGCATAATACCATCCCTGGGGAGACATATAGTGCCATAGGCTACAAAACTCAAACACAACTGAGGTGCGATATACGATCTGAATCTCGAGAGCCATCCTGCTCATATAACATCATCTCTAAGCGGAACCTCAACACATAAGAAATTCATCAAGCCGTCTCACAACTCATACGGCGCAATATATCATTTCATGAAATAGCTGACGACGAAATAGTACCCCGACTACTTGTCCAATGGAGTGCATTGCTGAAATGAACACATCTGGCCTGATATAGAGCCCATATTCATATTTAGATCCATCCACAGACCTCAAGCTGATTCTGATCACACTGAACTTGGCTAATAACCTTTCGAAGGTCCATAATAACTCCCTTTTTCTCATAACACACGAGAACTACCATCATAACCGGGGCAATCCTCCATGGTCCACAACCCAATAAGTCGAGTGCCCTCCAAGCATAAATTCTCAAATTAATGATATCATCACCGTCTTCATACTTGGTTTAAATCTTCAACCAATCAAGTGACTACATGCCACACTTATACAATCTTCCTGTGGGGCACGCTCCCACGACCTTCCGTAACAGACAACAAATATGTGTATCCATACCACCAGCTGCACTAACGCTGAGAAGCGTTCAAGAATCCATAACCAGGATGCAAGGCCTTTTTCACAAAACACCGATCTCAGGTGACGCTGAAGACGATACCCACTTACTTTAAACATCGAAACTCTTTTACTGCTCATCCGAGCTCGCGACATCCTTGTCAACACCGAACTGCAACCTTGATCCTCACTTCAAATTCCATACCACACACTGCACCAAAATCCAATATACGATAGAACACGATTTTCATCATAACTCCGTAACCACTAATAGATTAACACTTCACCATATAAAACTTTTCACTTAACTCACTTCAGGAGAACCATAGCCTCGGGCCCATGGCGGAAGGCGTGGGCTATAGCACATAAAAATATGGGAATTGGGAGAAATTCAAGTTTCATGGCCGTAAAACGACAAAAAATAAGAAACGGTCATGGCGGGGTGGTGATTATGGTTCCCTAGGTAGCATTTGAAGTCCCAAAAAATTTTCAGGCGATCCGGGTCTGGGGGCCCAGGCCCTCTATGGAAGGCGTGAGCTATTGTACACGAAAATATGGGAATTAGGCGGAATTCAAGTTTTATGTTTGTAAAACGGAAAAAAATGAGGAATTGTCATGACGGGGCAGTGACTATGGTTCCTTAGGTTGTATTTGATGTCCAGGAAATATTTGAGGTGATCCGGGTCCCGGGGCCCAGACCCATTGCAACAGGTATAGGCTGTAACACACAAAAATTTGGGAATCGGGCGGAATTCAAATTTTATGGCCAAAAAATGTCAAAAAATGAGGAACAGTCATGTCGGGGCAATGACTATGGTTCCTTAGGTCGTATGTGATATCTCGGAAAAATTTAGGCGATCCAGGCTGGGGGCCTGGGCCCACAGTGGAAGGCATAGGCTATAGCACACGAAAATATGGGATTAGGGCGAAATTCAAGTTTTATGGCCGTAAAACGCCAAAAATGAGGAACTGTCATGGAGGGGCGATGACTATGGTTCCTTAGGTCAAATTTGATGTCTCAAAAAAAATTTAGACGATCCAGGTTCGGGGGCCCAGGCACATGACGAAAGGTGTGGGCTATAGCACACAAAAATATGACAATCGGGAGGAATTCAATTTTTATGGCCGTAAAACACCAAAAAATGAGGAACGGTCATGGCGCGGTAGTGACTATGGTTCCTTAGGTCATATTTGATGTCCCAACAAAATTTCAGGCGATCCGAGTGTTAGGATCCGGGCCCATGGCAGAAGGCTCACACGAAAATATGGGAATCAGACGGAATTCAAGTTTTATGGCCGTAAAATACCAAAAAACGAGGAAGAGTCATGGCGAGGCAGTGACTATGGTTCCTTAAGTCATATTTGAGTCCCTAAAAAGATTTTGGCGATCGAAGACTGGGGCACCGGGCCCACGGCGGAAGGCGTGGGCTATAGCACACGAAAATATGGGAATCAGACGAAATTCATGTTTTATGGCCGTAAAATGCCAAAAAATGAGGAACGGTCATGGCGGGGCGATGACTATGATTCCTTAAGTCATTTTCAATGGCCCAAAAGTAATTTTGACAATCAGAGCCCGGGGGCTCGGGCCCATGCGGAAGACGCGGGCAATAGCATACGATAATGTGGAAATCGGGCGGAGTTCTAGTTTTATGGCCATAAAACGCCGAAAAATGAGGAACAGTCATGGTAGGGCGGTGACTATCGTTCTTAGGTAATATTTTATGGCCTAGAGAAATTTTAGGCTATCCGGGTCCAGGGGACCCGGTCCGATGGGGAAGGCGGGTGATATAGCACACGAAAATCTGGGAATCGGGTTAAATTCAAATTTTATGGACGTAAAACGCTAAAAAACGAGCCACAAAAATGAAATCTAACTTGAGAAGGAGTGATCTGAACTAAAGGACAAAAATCAGGCACAAAGACTTAAAGTGCGGACCGCAGATTTCCATCAGCGGCCGCAGAATATGAAGGAAAGTCCATCAGGGTCCAAGTGTAAAGTGCGAACAGCACAATTATTGTGCGGCCGCAGAAGCTATGCAAGAGCTAAATTTCAGAGAGTCATCATTTCAAGCTTAAAGGAAATGCGGATCGCACAATTATTGTGCGACCGCAGAAGTCAGATATGCGGCAGCACTCAGAAATGTGCGGTCTACAGAAGAGCCATGTGCGGCCGCACCAAGAATTGTGCGGACCGCAAATTATGAGAGATGCAGCCGCATTCTAGAATTGTGCGGCCGCAAATTCAACTCCTATCAAGTCTCAAGCGAAGTGCGTACCGCACATGGAATTGTGCGGTCGCAGAACCTCTGAAAGGGCATTTCTGTCCGAAATTTCTAGCTTTGTATAAATAGAATAATTTCACGAATTTAGGTCAAGTTTTGAATATTAAAAGTTCTGTAGTCGTTTTTCCTTACTTCATTAGGGAACTTTAGCTTACATTGGTGATTCAACATTGGATTTTTGTCTTTTAATCTTTCAATATCAGTTTTATCATCTTTTCTTCCTTGTTTTCTTCTATACCCATTAGTAGCTAGATTCTTAAATAGGGTTGTGACCCAACGTTAGTGTGTAAATCTTATGGGTGATTAATTTTATGTTATGAATGGGTGGTTGTTATTTAGCTAGGTTTTGCTTTATTTGTGAAATTAATGGTTGCAAACATTGATTTATGTCTATTTGACTTAGTCTCTTCTTGAGAAAGAGAGACCTAGTCTAGGTTAACAAAGATAACAAGGAATTGGGTCAATTGAGAGATTGATTAACCCAATTAAATGGTTCAACCTAGAGATAGTAACAACCCGACTTGAAATCTTATCAACCGTTTTGGTAGATACCCATTTGATCTTGAGAAAGTCAAATTGGGCAAAACCATTTTCTGACCGAAAGGTATTGAGTGGGCAACATAGTGTTGTGAGCTATAATACACCCCATTAAACAAAACAGCATAAAAGTCTTTATTCCATTAGGCGAACACCTAGGTCATGCTCACAGCCCTAGGCCTTTTACATTATTTGAAAACAACAGCAAAAACACAATTTCTTAGTTTCAAGTATTCATTTTGCAATCTTAGTTTTATCTAGACCTAGAATCAACCAAATTTGTGGAAGTGTAATTTAAAATAGTTCAAGCTCATTCGCCATAATATATACCTCGAAATCCCATTTGTATAGCTCCATGTGAAATTTGACCCCAACTCCCAGTTGGGTATTACTATTGCATCGACCATTCCATAACCTTGAATAGAGGTGTGACTTGGATGAGATCAATTTTTGGCGTCGTTGCCGGAAAAGTCAATACCCCACACATCAAAAATATTAATCTCCAAAATGGTGGTGAGGGGCATTTCATTTATCTTTGAGATTCCACCGGCCCTTTGACATTCATCACAATGCTTGACAAGATCACTTGCATCCTTGTAGAGAGTGGGCCAACTGAAACCGCAACTTAAGACTTTTGACGTCGTTCATGCTCCACCATGGTGACCACCATAAGGCGAAGAATGACACGCCCCAAGAATTTCAACTTGTTCCTCGTCGGATACACATCTTCTAATCACTCCATCCGTACAAATCTAAAAAAGGTACGGTAGCTTTTTCATGGTTCCCCAAAAAATAGTTTTGCTTTTCAAGTATATCAGTGAAAACCCAAATCCTTTACCGAAATCGTCAAAAATAGGAATAAGTTTGAAAACTATAAATTTTTCCCAAAAATTCTTTCCACAATAAATAAGATGTTTCATTTTCTTTCAAGATAGCAAGTGTGAAATGCCTCTCTATGCCATATATCAATATGTGTGAGAAGTCATGAATGATGTGATACCGTACAACATGAGGAAAATGCATCTCTATGCCTATATTTCATGTGTGCATATCAATGCCATGTATCTCAGAGATGAACTCATGTACTCACACTCTCAAAGTACTCAATCTCATTGTGGGTAGGCTGCATGATGTCCTTGAAATCAATGACTCTTTCCCCGATGAGCAACTCTTAGCTATTTCTACGAAAGAGGTGCCATGATTCGTGGATCTAGCAAATTATCTTGTGAGTGGTATCATTCCGGTTGAGTTATCTTCAAAACAAAGGAAGAAGCTCAAACGAGATTGTCAAGACTACTATTGGGATGAACCGTACCTTTTCCCGGATTTGTACAGATGGAATGATTAAAAGATATGTACCAGAGGAGGAACGAGTTGAAATTATTGGGGCTTGTCATTCTTCGCCTTATGGTGGTCACCATGGCGGAGCAAGAACGGCAGTAGTGACGAGCTGGAACAAAGGTCGGGTCCAACATCCAATAGCCAACAACAATTCATAACAACGCAAAGCAAGTAATAAAAGAAGTAACTCAGAGATAAAATGCTCAACTTTTTCATAGTTTCCCGAAAAATAGTTTCGCTTTTCAAGTATATCAGTGAAAACCCAAATCCATTACCAAAATCATCGAAAATAGGAATAAGGTTGAAAACTATAAATTTTTCCCAAAATTCCTTTCCACAATAAATAAGATGTTTCATTTTCTTTCCAGATAGCAAGTGTGAAATACCTCTCTATGCACATATATCAATATGTGTGAGAAGTCATGAATGACGTGATACCATACAGCACGAGGAAAATGCATCTCTATGCCTATATTTCATGTGTGCATGTCAATGCCATGTATATCATAGATGAACTCATGTACTCACACTCTCAGAGTACTCAATCTCACTATCTCACATTTTCCACTCATCATGCTCAATCACTAAGTACTGTATATGGCCAACCCAGCCCAGGGAATCCATCCCGGAATATATACATCAACTGACCAACAGTCACTCAGTATCGAGTAGGGCCAAATCCAACCCGTGGGAAAGATCCATCCCTAGGTATATAAATTCTTCGGAAAAGATCCATGTTCAGGAAAGATCTATCCCTCAATATAATCAACCGCGCTCACTGGGGTGTGTGTCGATGCCCCCTTTTTCTCACGAAATCGGGTTTATGACATTTGGGAGGACAACTCGTTCCCTTTTGGGAATTGGGTTTAAGAGAAGTGAAGAGTCGCCACCTAATGATTAAAGTGCATTAGGACACTAAGAAGGGTTTTGTTTGGATAACCAGAGATGGGTAAGGGCTTTAAATTATTCCAAGGGGAGGTGTTAGGCACCCCTCGGAATCCACTAGTGTGGTTCCCGGCCAAGCTATTGTTGTGACTTTAGGGTACAAATAACATATAGACAAATAAGGCTTCAAGTAAGAGGGGATTTTCACATAAAGGTTGCAAATAGATGGAGTGAAAAAGAAACGAAAGAAAAGCTGAATTTTGAGAGAAAAAAAAATAGTTTGAGAAATTTGAAAAGAAACCAATGAAATAAACAAGTAAAAGAGAATGGGAGGGGTCCTAGGTTTATAAATAATATGGATCACCCCACACAACACACGGTAACCACTTATACACGTGGTGTTATCGCGTGGACATCATATCCATATCTACCATTTCCCACCCCGTTAAGGTATTAAACGCGGAATGGTCTCGTTTCGCTTATTGCATGCTATTACCCGCCCCAATCCTATCAGTCCCGGAGGCATTTGGGACTACTAATCCTAAAGGGAAAGGGTATGAGGTTTTATAGTTTTAAAAAGACAAAATTCTAGGGCGACAATCAAAACACATAGAGCAAATATGGGAAAGGCATTCAAACACATAGGGCTCAAACAGACCTCCTCAGATTAGAGAAAGCATATAGTTTAGCATGTCTTACACGTACTGATTAGGGTTTGATTAAACTTAAAAGTTAAAGCAGGCTGATTTATCACATATTTTCAGATAAGAAGTCCGAGTTAGACCTGCCCGCTGGTTGTAATTAATAAAGACTGTTGCAGTTTATAACTTTTACCCTAAGGCTTGCCTAAGTGATAGACGAAAACCTATAGGAATGATGTCTATAGGTTTCAGAAATAAGAAAATGAACTGATTACATGTTGATTTAAAGGGGAGTTGCTCGTTAAAAACGAATTTTGGAAAACACGAGTTCTGCTGTTGGTAACGCATTAATACTGCTAATTTTAGACTCATAAGCGAGTGAGGCTATTCAGATTTGAATTAGAACCCCTATAGGCATGCTTTCTATGTATTTGCCAACTTAGAACATTGTTATAGACACAGAAGAGTGCAGAAATATATCTAGGTGTTGCATTGTTTTACTTAAGGCCTATAAACACGTCTGCCTAGTGAAAATCGGGTTTGCAAGAATCAGAAAAGATCTATAGGCATATTCTCTACGTGCGTGTGCAGAAGCTATAGACATAATATCTACATGAAAGTGCAGAATCCCTATAGTCATGGTATTTAAATGAGAATGCAGAGTTTCTTATAGACATGATAGCTAAATGAGAATGCAGAGTTTCTTATAGGCATAATAACTACATGAAAATGCATAAGTCTTATAGGCATGATAACTATATGAAAGTGCAGAAATCTTATAGGCATGGTAACTATATGAAAAACACTGAAATTAGAGATTCCTATAGGCAAGTTATATACCCTTTTCATGCATAGTCACCCCTCCCTTTTCACTAAACATCCCCGAAAGTTTATTAAAAAGTTATTACAGCCCAGAATGGAATAAGGAAAACAAAATTACATCAGAAATTAAAAGTACAACCAAGGGGAGCCTAATTCAGGCTCCTTGTCTGAAACATGAGATGAACCAACTCCAAAGATCGAGATCCAAAGCCTTTCTGTCGTTTGGGATGTGTCAAAGTTCCCTAAGAGCCTCAAATGGACTCCAGGCAGTGCTCACACCCAAATACATTGCAGTATTGAGTCATAGTGCAGTGTGGAAGGGCTAGCCCTCAAGTGTCCAAGTTCAGAGGGAAATCAAGGTCCCAAGGCAAGGCTCACAGGAGGGGGGCAGAACTTAGAAGCTAAGAGTGAGTGTAAGTGCAGAGAGGGAATTCTAAAAGGGGAAAAGGGAAGTGGCAAAGACAGGCTAGTGGGCATACCTAGCAATAGGAAATGCTGGCACATCCCACCAGCCTGTTAGAACACATTGTTTTGGGAGTTAGGATTCCCAAAGGGATCAAGTCCAAACATGAACAATAACTTGCATGTTGCCATGTTCTGAACTACAACTCAAAGCACATAGAGGGAAACAGGGGTGCAGGGATTCACAGCAGAAACAGATGAAAGGAAATTAACGTGCTAGTTGACATTTAACTCCATATAGACAGTAAAGTAGACATGGATGTAAAGGCTGTAAGCAAACACATTGGGATGATGCTGAAACCAAAACTAGAACATACCAGTCTCAAAGAAACAAGAAAAAGAAAGCAGTATTCTTGTAAAGCCAAAGTGCAGACAAGAAGCGAGAATACTCTAAGTATGAGTTTTGTGAGATTGTAAGTGTGAAGTCTGAGGTGTGTGTGTGTAGAAAGTGTAAAAGGGTCGTGCCCCTTTTATAGTGTAAAAAGCAAGCAGAAATAGGTAAGAAAATAGTTTGAAAATCAATTACACAAGGTTTCCCCTTTAATTAAGGGATTTCAATGTCAAACGGGTAAAACTAATTAAGGAAAGAGATTAATGAAACACTTTTCAAAGCAGTATAAGAGGGGTAAATACATAGAGGTTTATTTAAGGACAAGGTCCTCACAGTACACGATTGTACAATTTAAGGAAAGGAAATCAATTGACAGCCAAGAAATCATAAGTAGAAAATTTTGTATGATTGAACCATGTCAGAAAGATGGAAAGATTTTAACTTAAGGAAAATCAGTAACAATCAATTAGACTTATTAAAAGGAATTCTGAATCAATCACAAGTTGAAAAACCCTTTTTTGAAGAAAGATTCATCACATTTAAAGGCGTACAGACACGTTAAAACATGAAGAAATTTTGTCATGCCATTGTAAGGCTAGTGAAAACTCTAGAGAAGTCAGAATTACATGAAAACAAGGGAGTCCAAACTCAGTTTGTAGGCTCAGAGATTAGTTTGAAAGAGTCAAGGGTTCTCAAACAGAACCCTAGTTCAATCACATGACCAAACTCGGCGGAACCCGCATATTCTAGGGTTTCCACCTCGAGTCAAATACGAGATGAGGAGGCAACAGGCTCAGAGATTTCTTTTCAGAATCTCATGAGAATACAAGCAAATATAATAAAAAAAATTCAAAGCAAACAGAGTGAAGGAACTAACTCAAAGCACAATGAGAGAACAACATGATAGTAGAAGAAACATGTTTAAGAGAAACCTTTCAGAAGGGACTTAAACAGGGTTCAGTAGAAGAGAAAACAGTAAACACAGTAGAAGATATAGCAGAAGAACTTAACCAAGGTTCAGAAGAGAGATACTAAAACACCTAAGAACGCAGTAGAAAAAACCTGTTTTAAGAAGGTCTTTTTTAGAAACTCAACATGGTTCAGCGGAAGGCAAACAAAGAGACTTAAGAACTTAGTAAAAGAAATATAGTAGGAGAACACAAGAACACTGGAAAAGTATAGCAAAAGAGCATATAGGAAAACATAGTGAGATAAACATGTGAGCATGGTATAGAAACACAGTAGGAAAACAAAAATATAGAAGCACAGAAGAACATGCGTGGTAAAAGGAAACATATGAAAGCAGTAGCAAACAAAAACACACAAGGAAAAGGGGAAGAAAAGTCATAAGCATTTCAGAAAACCCTAAATCGAAAAGAGGTGATTTTAAAAGTAATTTTGAAAGAAAAGTTGAGGAAATCGTTTAAAAACCCAAGTAGAGCATAGATACGTGACAGATCTAAGAAAAATCGGAGGGAACCTCGAATAGTCAGGGTTTCAGAAGAACCCTAGAATGAGAAAGGCTTGGAAAAAGGTCCGATCTGAAGTCGGAAAGTCAGAACAGGCTCAAACACACCATTGTAACGCCGAGCAAGCCGAGAGGATGGCGTTAGACCTTGAATTGCAAATATCTGAGTGAAGACTTAGAGGTCAGACCTCAAATCATCCAAGTATCAAGGTATAAGAAGCACAGGGAGGCTGAGCGTGGAGTTCTCATGCTGAAAGCAATGGAGTCCCGGTGAGTTTTAAGGTAAAACGGTGAGAGGGCTAGGGTTTTCAGAGAGTTTGAAGAAGAGGAAAGATTTCAGAGGCGGCGAGGTTAAGGGAAATGATTTATAGGTTGGGGTTTGTAAAATAAAAAGAATGATGATTGTGCCGTGATCAAAATAAACGGCTAGTCAGAAAGGTATGCGAGCCGGCGGGTTAGATTAGCTGGTCAGGGGCGGGTAATTAGAAAATTGGGCCGGTCACGTTTGGGGTCTGAATTGGTTAATTGGCGGAAATTAATATTAAGGGCTGATAATTGAAATGAAAACAGGGCTAGTATTTAAATAGCCAGTTTTTTCCCTTTTTATTTTATAAAAAAATAGTAAATAATTTCTGGAAAAATTAAAGGTACAATTTAATTAATAATATATAAATATTAAAATAAAATATGGGAACCAATTTCATAATTATAAAATGCTATTAAATCTCAAAAAGGCTAAAATTGCAATTGTATGCAATTTAGCTTTAAAATTACTAAATAAATTTGTAATAATGCGCAAAAATTACCTTAGCTATATTTTGGTATAACTGTGAGAATAAAATAAGTTATTCACCAAAATAATAATTTGAGGAATAACTATTGGTTTTTGTACTGTCAAAATAGGACAATAAATTGATTAAAAAAATCCTTTAAAAATTAGGAAAAATACATAAAACATTTGGGCATACTTATATATGCATATGTATGCTATTTTGAAAGTATTTTGCATATATAGAATATACAGGAAAAAATTGGGTATCAACAGCTGCCCCTCTTTACCCGGGAAGGATGGAAGAGTTGTCGGGTAAAGATATCATGGCCAATTTTGACCGAGTGAAACGGTTTGAAGAGGTTGACCGTGCTCTGGTTCCTGAGCTGCCTACATATCCCTGGTCTTACAAGAATCAGGCCATATGTAGTTCAGGATCCGTCGGCGGAGTATGCCGATGGAGATTTTTCAAGAACGGACGCGATATTTAGGATGGTAAAGTCTAATAGGGCTGTGGGAACCGGAGCGAGATCGCTCCTGCTGAGATGGCTGCTACTTGCCGGTTTACCTGCAAATAAACAATACAAGTGTACATTGTGCATAAATTTAAACATGATGCAAGTTCCCGTTGGACCACGAATGCTGTCTTTGGACGGTTAGGATGACGTCCTTAGACCATGATGTCCTGGGCCATGAAGCATATAATAAAGGATTCGCAGGCCATGAAATGATGCTCTCGGGCTATGAGAATGGTGCCTCCGAACTATGATGCCTTTGAATAATGATATGCAAGAGATTAAAAGGGGTCCTCAGGCCATGGCATGGTGTTCTCGGGCTATGAAAATGGTGTCTCGGAACAATGACGCCTTTGGATAGATTGGCGATCTTTCAGCCCATGAAATGCAATAAGTGGCGATCTTTCAGCCGATGCAAGAAGTAAATAAAGTGGCGATATTTCAGCCATGCAAGATGTAAATAAAGTGGCGATATTTCAGCCATGCAAGATGTAAATAAAGTGGCGATATTTCAGCCATGTAAATGGAGACAGTGTTTAGTCTCGAAAGGTAGAATAGTAGCCTTATGCAATGCAGGAAATGCAGATGGAGACAGTGCTTAGTCTCGTAAGTCAGAATGGTAGCCTTATGCAATGCAGAAAATGCAGATGGAGGTAGAGCTTAACCTCGGAAGGCAGAATGGTAGCCTTATGCAATGCAGAAATGCAGATGGACACAGTGCTTAGTCTCGAAAGGCAGAATGGTAGCCTTATGCAATGCAGAAATGCAGATGGAGACAGTGCTTAGTCTCGGAAGAAAGAATGGTAGCCTTATGCAATGCAGAAATAAAAGGTGAATAGTAATAAAATTTCTTAGCTGATAGTTGATACCTGATAGCCGATTGCGATATCGTGGCTGCTGGGGTACTGTATGCGGATAGCAACTGTGAATAGGTGTGACAGTTCTGAGAGTTGTATTATAGAACAGTATGAGTGTATAATATATGTTTTTGCGACCTGGGTGCCTGCATCCAAAGAAAAATTGTGAGTTTTGTAAAGGGGAAAGGTTAGTTCGTGTTTCCGCTGACTTTGCTTGATCTGCTCGGCTCTGATCTCATGACACGATATGTATCATGGGGGTAGCGTTGCTGAACAAAGCGATTTCGATAATAAATATGCTTGAGTTTGTTAAAGATATGACATAAGTATATATTTAAGAAATGGTTTTTAGATGAACCAACGACTATGACGTGGTTCAGGACATTGCAACCTCTCTCGTTACGGAATTTTGAGGGTCCTCTTAAAAATTCTGCGCCAGTTTAATGGGTTGATACTTCTGATGGCTGCTTGCGATGATCGGCTGAAGTTACTTCGAAATTTTGAGGGTCCTCCTTAAAATTCTACCCCAGTTTCCAATTGCGGGGGGAATGAAAATTTTAGTGAATTGTGACAGAACCCATAAGGCTGCCTACGTATCCCCTCTTAAACGGGAATCAGGTCAGACGTAGTTCAAATTACATCATATAGGAAAACATAAGATTACACGTATAGCGCTTGACCGCATCTGAGTTGATTGGTTTTGGCCCAATAGAGCGAACGATAGCTTCTCGTGCCACTGCTTATGCTTCTCTACCATTTTCCTTAGTATCCTCTTGATATCCTTGTTGGCGGCTTCTATGGCTCCGTTCATCTGAGGTCTGTAGGCTGTAGAATTCTTGTGTTTGATCTTGAAGGTTTCACGCATGGCCTTCATCAGGTCACTATTGAGGTTAGAGCCATTATCAGTAATGATTGACTCTGGGATACCGAATAGACAAACAATGCGGTCGCCGACGAAGTCCGTCACGACTTTCTTAGTCACTGCTCTGTGTGATGCTGCTTCGACCCATTTGGTGAAATAGTCAATTGCCACTAAGATGAATCTGTTCCCATTGGAGGCGGCAGGCTTAACATCCATCCCCAAGCGGCGAAAGGCCATGGTGAGCTTGTTGCATTAAGCTCATTCGGTGGCACCCTTATCATATCTGCATGTATCTGGCAGCGGTGGCATTTTCGAACGTACTGGATGCAGTCCGTCTCCATAGTCATCCAGAAGTAACCAGCACGGAGTATCTTCTTGGTTAAGACAAAGCCGTTCATATGCGGACCACAGGTCCCGGCATGAATTTCCTCCAGCAGTTTAGATGCTTCCTTCGCGTCGACACACCTTAGCAAACCCAATGTCGGAGTCCTCCTATACAGGATTCCTCTGGGTATTTTCCTTTGGCCAAATATTCCTTGATGTCGTGAAACCAAGGTTTTTCCATCTGCTTCTTCTTCGACATGAGCACAATAAGCTGGCTGATTATGGATTTTCACAAGAATAGGATCAATGAATTTTGTATTTGGATGTTGTATCATGGACGATAGGGTAGCCAATGCAGCAGCAAACTCATTTTGGACTCTGGGAACATGCTGGAACTCTGTCTTTGCGAACCTTTTCCTCAACTCCTGTACATGGTGCAGATAAGGGAGTATCTTGGAATTCTTGGTCGCCCATTCTCCTCGTACCTGATGTATGAGTAGGTCTGAATCCCCAATTATTAGCAACTCTTGGATGTTCATGTCAACGGCCATCTTAAGCCCTAGGATGCAAGCTTTGTACTCGGCCATGTTGTTGGTGCACGGGAATCTGAGCTTGGCGGATATCGGATAGTGCTGACCGATTTCTGATATTAGGACTGCTCCTATGCCAACTCCTTTGAAATTTGCTGCTCCGTCGAAAAACATTCTCCATTCATCATAGGACTCTGTAATATCTTCTCCTATGAATAATACCTCTTCATCTGGAAAATATGTCTTTAGGGGCTCGTATTCTCCATCCACATGGTTTTTAGCAAGGTGATCCGCTAGTGCTTGTCCTTTGACTGCTTTCTGAGTTACGTAGACAATATCGAATTCACTCAACAGGATCTGCCATTTGGCGAGCTTTCCAGTGGTCATGGGTTTCTGAAAGATGTACATCAAAGGATCCATCCTTGATATGAGATACGTGGTATAGGCACAGAAGCAATGTCTCAGCTTCCGAGCTACCCAAGTTAAAGCACAACAGGTGCATTCCAACAGAGAATATCGGGCCTCGTACGGAGTGAACTTTTTGCTGAGGTAGTAAATGGCCTGTTCTTTCTTTCTTGTCTCATCATGCTGCCCCAGGACGCAACCGAAGGCACCATCCAACATTGTGATGTAGAGTAGCAAAGGTCTACCCGGCTCGGGCGGGACCAAAACTGGTGGCGTTGACAACTATTCCTTGATTCTGTCGAAAGCTTTTTGGCAATCCTCAGTCCATTTGGTGGCGGCATCCTTCTTCAACATCTTGAAGATCGGCTCACAGATAACTGTTGATTGTGCTATGAACCGGCTGATGTAGTTAAGTCTCCCCAAGAAGCTCATTACGTCTTTCTTGTTCCTTGGTGGTGGCAATTCTTGAATGGATTTGATCTTCGATGGATCCAGTTCTATTCCCCGGCGACTCATAATAAACCCAAGTAATTTTCGAGCTGGAACCCCGAATGCACATTTTGCGGGATTTAGTTTCAGGTTGTACCTTCGCAGTCTATTGAAGAACTTCCTCAAATCTTCTATGTGATCAGTGGCTTTCTTGGACTTGATGATGACATCATCTACATATACTTAGATCTCCTTGTGTATCATACCGTGAAAAATGGTAGTCATAGCCCTCATGTAGGTAGCCCCTGCATTCTTTAACCCGAATGGCATCATCTTGTAGCAGTACATCCCCCACGGTGTAATGAAAGCCATTTTCTCAGCATCATCTTCATCCATCCAGATCTGTTGATAACCCGCGAAACAATCTACAAATGATTGCAACTCATGCTTGGCGCAATTGTCAACCAGGATGTGTATGTTTGGCAAGGGGAAGTCATCTTTTGGACTGGTCCGATTGAGATCCCGGTAGTCGACACAGACTCTAACCTTCCCATCCTTCTTCGGTACTGGCACAATGTTGGCTAACCATGTTGGATATTCTACTACCCTGAGAACTTTGGCTTTGACCTGCTTGGTGACTTCTTCCTTGATTTTCAAACTCATATCTGGCTTGAATTTTCTGAGCTTCTGCTTCACCGGTGGACATGTTGGATCAGTCGGAAGTTTGTGAGCCACAATAGATGTACTCAAACCAGTCATGTCATCATACGACCAGGCGAATATGTCCTCATATTCTCTTAGAAACTCTGTGTATTCTTCCTTTTCTGATGGTGACGGATGAACGCTGATTCGTGTTTATTTGATGTTTTCTGCATCTCCCAGGTTAACAATCTCAGTCTCGTCCAGGTTGGACTTAGGCCTGTTCTCAAAATTCTCGACTTCTTTAACAATCTCTTCCGATATATCATCTTCCTCTGAATCTATGTCCGTTTGTTGCGTTGTCTCGTTACACGTCACAGTCATTGGTTCATTAAGATAAGTAATAGTAATGCTGTATAAGTAAAGTAATGAGAGAAAATAATAAGAGTAAGATTTATAAGAAATTGAAATGCTTTGATAGATTCCATAAATGTTTCGAACATTGGAGCTCTTTCTTGCAAAAAATAAAAATGCGAAAGGAAAGTAAGCTAATAAAATAGTGCATGATGTTTGTTCAGCCTTGCTACCCCGAGGCTCGCCGGGCTCTGGTGGTTCTGATAGTCCAGTTATTGAGGCATGCTCCTCTGCTCACAGCTTGTATGGTTTCCTCCCCCTCCTCCTCGAAAACGACACAACAATCCATATCATTGTCTTCCAGGAACAAATTCCTCACTGCTGCCAGTGGTTATTCTTCTTCTGACCCGTAGATAACCTCGGCCGGCTAGAATGTCTGCTCTAAATGGGGTATTGGCTGCTCCAATGGATAATAAGGACCGCGCCAGGGTGGCGATCATTCGTCGAATTCTTTCCAGGTATACTCATACCCCAATCCAAAGGTGGTGCCGTGTTTCTTGAGCTTGATGGGTTTAGCGATTCCTTGGAGATTCTTGCCAAGTCCTTTGCCAGGTTCATACCCGCTCCAGTTCAATATGCTTTCAATTTTGTTATCCCACCACTTATCCTTATCAACGGCGTTGACTTGCTCGATGTGGTGGTAAGTTTCCCCACCTATCCTTCTTCTTCCTCCAATAGCTGGAATGGTCTGGCAACTGTATGTGGGATTGCTACCGTCGCATGAATGATCACCTATTGGTGATTCCACTCAAACTTCACTGCCTGATGTAGTGTTGACGCTACGGCCCCCGGGGCATGAATCCATGGTCGTCCCAACAACAGATTGTAAGATGCCGGCACGTCTATCACTTGAAAATCAACATCAAACCAAGTAGGCCGCATTTGCAAACACAAGCTAATCTCCCCAATAGTAGACCTTTGAGAACCGTCGAAAGCTTTGACGTTGATGGCCCCGTGCTAGATTTCATGCAGCCCTTTTCCCAATGTCCTGAGTGTTACCAACGGACAAATGTTGAGACTGGACCCCCCATCGACCAGGATCCTGGTGATAAAATAATCTTCGCATTGCACAGTGATATGCAACGCCTTGTTGTGACTCAATCCTTCTGGTGGCAGCTCATCTTCATGAAAAGTGATGTTGTGACTTTCCAATATCTGGCCTACCATGTTGGCCATCTCCCCGCCGGTGATGTTGCTCGGTATATATGCCTCGCTCAGCACTCTTAATAAGGCATTCTTGTGTGCATCGGAACTTTATAACAAAGCAAGGATAGAAATCTGTGTCGGTGTTTTGTTCAGCTGATCAATGACTGAGTATTCTTTGGCTTGTATCTTTCTCCAGAGATCGTCCGTCCCAGTTTCAGTGATGGTTGGCCGACTAGAGGCCTGCTTGCTAGACTCGGCCAAATGCTCCGGGGTATAAACCCTGCCGGTTCTTGTCATACCCTGAGCCGCAACGGCTTCCCCAAACTTGACCTTCCCTTTTCTTCTAGCCTCGGCTGTGTAGTCCCATGGTATAGCCTTCTATGGAATGGTGTTATGGCTAACATTGACACTGGAATTGGCGTGGCTATCTTTACCCCGAACGGAGTAAGCCCCTTAGGCGGTAAAACTACAACTTCGAATGGTATAGGTGCCTTTGCTGGAGACACGAATTCGACCTCAACTGGTGCTGGCGTCTTTGTAGATGATGATGCATAAAACTCGAGTGGCATGGACATATTTACCTCGGCGTCCCTAGAAGGCTGAATCTGGACCACAATCGGATTGAGGGTGACTACTGGCTTCTTTGGATCGTCGCCTTCTGTGATTAAACCAATTGATCCCTTGGGGTCCCAGTCGTCCTCTATCTCGAGCATGTGAACACCTCCGCCCTTGTGGTCTGGCAGAGGGTTATTGCGGACATTTGGAGCAGGCTCCTTTGCTACAATGATCATATTGTCAATCAAAGTCTGGATCTTATCCTTCAGAGAGCGGCATTCATCAATGGTATGTCCTTTCATGCCGGAATGGTATGCACAGGTTTTATTTGTATGGACCCACTGAGAAGGGTTTTCAGGTGTTATGGCAGGGATAGGGGTGACATAACCACCAGCTTTGAGTCTCTCGTACAGCTGGTCTATCGGTTCAGCAATGGCGATATACTGTTTGGGAAGTCTGCGGTCAAAATTTGGTCGAGGTCTAGGGAGGTTTTAACGTGGGGGCGGTGATTGATAGTGGGATGGTTGGGTGTTGTAGGCTTGGTAAACATGTGCTGGTGGGAGATTTGGGGAAGTGGGCTGATAAGCGGGTGGTGGAGCTTTTGGTAAGTGGGTGAGGGTGCTTGGTAATTTGGGGTAGGCTAATTTGTGATTGGAGGTATTGGGTATGTTTGGTACTTGATAGGGGATTTGGTCCTCCGTGCAACCATCACAGCACCTACGTACCTTTTCTTGGACGTGCCACCAGATTGTAAAGCCTTATTGGTAGCCTGCAAGGCTTCAAAGTTCGTAACCACACCACTCTTGATGCCTTCCTTGATCCTTTCTCCTAGCTTGATGATATCAAAAAATTTATGATTCTCAATTAGCATCAGCCTCTCATAATATTGTGGGTCCTGAGCCCGGACGAAAAACTTGTTCATTTGTTCTTCCTCTAAGGCCGGTCTGACCTTAGCAGCGTCTGATCTCCAGCGAGTGGCATACTCGCGGAATGTTCCTGTGGGTTTCTTTTTCAAGTTTTGGATATAGAACACATCTGGTGCATTCTCCGTGTTGAACCTGAATCTGTCCATAAAATTAGACGCCATGCTTACCCAATTTGACCACTTCTTCGGATCTTGGCTAATGTACCAAGATAAGGCGTCTCCCTTCAAGCTCCTCATGAAAAGCTTCATGCGGATTTTCTCGTCTCTTCCCACTCCGACCAGCTTGTCATAGTATGTTCTCAAGTGGACCCTGGGATCCCCTGTACCATCAAACATTTCGAACTTAGGAGGTTTGTACCCCTCGGGCAGTTCGACATCGGGTTGTATGCATAGATCTTCATAGTTTAGCCCTTCTATTCCCTTACTACCTTCAACGCCTTGAATTCTGGTGGTCAATCTTTTAAGCTCTTTGGCCAAATTTCTGATGAGCGAGTCCTTATCATTGGACTCGGGTGTGCTTGAGATGGGCTGGGTGGAGTGTGGCACAGTCTCCACGTAGATGGGGGTATTGCTTTGGGTGTGGTAGGGGTCATTTGTGGAGTTCAAAGGTTCCGGGATGAGCAGTGGAGTATTGTTAGGAGTGTGGCAAGTATTGTAGTGGTGGTGTGGAGCGGGATGATTTGTTGCTTTGGGATATTTTGTGGAGGTACAGGATTCTGAGTGTTTGGGAAAGTAACCTCTAGAGTGGTGAGGGAAAATGACAGACTTGCCAAATTCTGGACCTCATCAAGTTCTTCCTGAAACTTCAGCAGCTTTTGTTCTAGTTGGGATGCATTTTCCTTGGGGAGCAGAGCACCATGAGTGACCTCTACCCGTTCAGCTGAGTTGTTCGAATCTTCCATTCTTCTTTTGCTTTTGTGTCTGATAGGACTGGGAGGAGGAGTAGGTGGAGGGCCCCTAGATCTTGTAAAATATGATGATGTTGCCATAGTTCACGAACTAACCTTTGGGGAGGGGAATAAACAAAAAGTAAAAACAGAAAGGTGATAAGTCAGTAAAGATCATAAAAAAAAATGTTGCAATATTTAAACACGTAGTGCAGGAAATATAAAGCGCGTCCTAATTTTGGGGACCTCGTTGTGCCCGAGGTAGGCCTAGCAAAATGTAAATTTGGAGAACTTAGAATGCTAAATGCCTCATTTCATTGATAAAAAGGTAGACGAATCCCAAAACGACGCTAAATAATAAGAAAAAGTCACTAATGGCCATTGGCCTTATTACATCTTATAACGCGAAAAAATGGAAATTCCTATCTATTTGGTCCCGGAAGGACCTTTCCCAGACTCGGCATTGTTGGCTCCATCGAACAGCTCTCCCAGCTTGCGCAGTCCTAGTAGCAAGTAAGCTCTGGCCAGATGTCCACCTTCATTTCCTTCAGCGATTCGGCAGTCTTCGACCCTCTTCAGAAACTTCTTTTCCAATTCCACTATACATTGCTCTAAACAGACTAGTCGTTTGTTGGCGTTGACAGCCATATCCTTCGATTCTTCAATTAGCTTTTGATTGGCTTCTTGTATTTCACGGTGCTCATTTTCACATTCTCGAATCCTCTTGCGCAATTGATTGTACTTGACCTGTGCCTCAGCCTTTTCATCGATGATCTTGTGACCTCGAACAAACCCGGGTTGACCCAAACCGTTGTGATTGTCCTCCAGCCAGCCTGAATAGTGTGGGGGTATAACCAGCATGGTATCTGTCTGGTTCAATGGTGTCCTTTCCCAAGATAATTTTGCAATGCCACATATGCTGAGCCTGGCACCTGTGCGGACTATCGTCATTCTGGAAGTCAGCTCGGAAGTGACTCATCTTGTCGACCCTTGGTATAACCTGCTTCCTGCCAGCCTGTCTCACAACTTGGAGAGGGACATAAGGGTAGGTCCCCCTCAAACCGATCAGTATCAGAAATGGCACATCCCTGGATTGAACGATGAATTCTTCAGTAGGGAACCACTCGAACATCCATTGTACTCGGACCTCAGTCAAGTTATCAAAGAGTTCGACCCATTCTCTAGCATTCTCCGGTTGGACGAACATGTTGAGCATGTAATTCATTCGCTTTGGATGATGAAAGGCGATATGATCGTCCCAGTCCCTTCGATAGATTTCCTGTCGGTACTCACCCCTTTGGAGATGTTCCATGAGCCAAAGTTGAAGTAGCAGATTACAACCCTCAAAATGTTTGGCCCCCTGTTGCCACCTTTCTAGGGCTCGGTATATTTCTGTAATGATCATTGGCACAAGACTGAATGGTTGTCTGTCAATTCCTTCCATTAGAGTTTTGGTGACCATAGCTAGCCTGGTATGGATTCTTGCTTTCTTCATTGGAAACACTATCATCCCCAAGAAACAGAACATGAATACAAAGGCCCTTCGATGAATATGCCCCAATGATTTAAGGGCGAACTCGTCAGGATAAGTATGGTAAGATTTGCTGTGACCGTACCTCTCGTACAAGTAGTCAAAGGGAATGTATGACTCCTTCAAACATGTCAAGTCTGAATTTTTCTTTAGACCCATCATCTTGAGAAAACCTCTACCCTTGCGATTTTCCGGCATCAATAAACCTGGAGTTTCCCACGGTATACCAGCCAGTCCTCCTATTTCCTCAAGCAGGGGTGTCATCTCAATGTTTCCGAAGCTGAACACAGACCTATCACAATCCCAGAATAGGGTGGCAGCTTCTATGATTTTGTTATTGGGTTGAATTTCCAAGAGAGAAGGTAGGTTTCCCAGGTATTTCCGGACAAGAGTCTGATCGCTGGAATGAAGATCCTTCCACCAGCTTAGCAATTTGGGTGGATGTGGGTGACCATGCTGAATCTGGGGACTTCGTGCCTCATATTTCTGCAAGACAAAAAGGTTACGCCCTGACCCCCACCAGACTCGACTATTTAGTATCAACAATCGACATAAAAGCATTTTAGTTCTCCAAATAAATGCACAAAACGTGGTAGTGTCCATTTGGGTTTTGGAAAAACCCAGTGGACTTTGGACAAGGCTATCTTAAAGAGTCATTATGCGGACAACATAACCGACTCGGCTATACTTGACCATGATGCATGAACAATTAAACAAAGTAAGGTTTCTATGGGGTATTAGACTGGTACCCTTGAGCGGACAACTCAAGAGGGAAAGGCGCGGAACCGTCGACTACACCGTTGATCGACTGGTTTTACCTCAAATATGCCTTTGCCGGATTAATGGGTGATAATATTGGAAGGGCGTAACCACTTATTATAAGCGTCACTATGGTATTTTGTTTGGCACGAGTGGAATATGATGTTGAAAACATGCTTATGCAATAATTAAAACAAGTTGTCAGGTATTTGCACGTTACAAAAGCAGTAATTACAACAATTCCTCATAATTTAAAAACAGTAGTAAAGGAAAGCAGTAAAGAAATAAAGGAAAGAAACAAAGAAACGAGTCAGTTTTTTTGTAGTAGGAGAAGGAATTAAATGCTTAAACGGATTAAACAAATGAAGAGACATAAGAAATGTAAAGTCACAGTGATAGCTTGAAATGGTAAATGCCTAAAACAATATTTCCTCAGCAGAGTCGCCATGCTGTCGATGCCCCCTTTTTCTCACGAAATCGGGTTTATGACATTTGGGAGGACAACTCATTCCCTTTTGGGAATTGGGTTTAAGAGAAGTGAAGAGTCGACACCTAATGATTAAAGTGCATTAGGACACTAAGAAGGGTTTTGTTTGGATAACCAGAGATTGGGTAAGGGCTTGAAATTATTCCAAGGGGAAGGTGTTAGGCACCCCTCAGAATCCACTAGTGTGGTTCCCGGCCAAGCTATTGTTGTGACTTTAGGGTACAAATAACATATAGACAAATAAGGCTTCAAATAAGAGGGGATTTTCACATAAAGGTTGCAAATAGATGGAGTGAAAAAGAAACGAAAGAAAAGCTGAATTTCGAGAGAAAAAAAAATAGTTTGAGAAATTTGAAAATAAACAATGAAATAAACAAGTAAAAGAGAAGGGGAGGGGTCCTAGGTTTATATATAATATGGATCACCCCACACAACACCCGGTAACCACTTATACACGTGGTGTTATCGCGTGGTCATCATATCCATATCTACCCTTTCCCACCCCGTTAAGGTATTAAACGCGGAATGGTCTCGTTTCGCTTATTGCATGCTATTACCAGCCCCAATCCTATCAGTCCCGGAGGCATTTGGGACTACTAATCCTAAAGGAAAAGGGTATGAGGTTTTATAGTTTTAAAAGGACAAAATTCTATGGCGACAATCAAAACACATAGAGCAAATATGGGAAAGGCATTCAAACACATAGGGCTCAAACAGACCTCCTCAGATCAGAGAAAGCATATAGTTTAGCATGTCTTACACGTACTGATTAGGGTCTGATTAAACTTAAAAGTTAAAGCAGGCTGATTTATCACATATTTTCAGATAAGAAGTCCAAGTTAGACCTGCCCGCTGGTTGTAATTAATAATGACTGTTGCGGTTTATAACTTTTACCCTAAGGCTTGCCTAAGTGATAGACGAAAACCTATAGGCATGATGTCTACAGGTTTCAGAAATAAGAAAATGAACTGATTACATGCTGATTCAAAGGGGAGTTGCTTGTTAAAAACGAATTTTAGAAAACACGAGTTCTGCTGTTGGTAACGCATTATTACTGCTAATTTTAGACTCATAAGCGAGTGAGGCTATTCAGATTTGAATTAGAACCCCTATAGGCATGCTTTCTATGTATTTGCCAACTTAGAACATTGTTATAGACACAAAAGAGTGCAGAAATCCTATAACATGATATCTAGGTGTTGCATTGTTTTACTTAAGGCCTATAAACGCGTCTGCCTAGTGAAAAGCGGGTATGCAAGAATCGGGAATGGTCTATAGGCATATTCTCTACGTGCGTGTGCAGAAGCTATAGACATAATATCTACATGAAAGTGCAGAATCCCTATAGTCATGGTATCTAAATGAGAATGCAGAGTTCTTATTGGCATGATAGCTAAATGAGAATGCAGAATTTCTTATAGGCATGATAAATATATGAAAATGCATAAGTCTTATAGGCATGGTAACTATATGAAAGTGCAGAAATCTTACAGGCATGGTAACTATATGAAAAACACTGAAATTAGAAATTCCAATAGGCAAGTTATCTACCCTTTTCATGTATAGTCACCCCTCCCTTTTCACTAAATATCCCCGAAAGGTTATTACAGCCCAGAATGGAATAAGGAAAACAAAATTACATCAGAAATTAAAAGTACAACCAAGGGGAGCCTAATTCAGGCTCCTTTTCTGAAACATGAGATGAACCAACTCCAAAGATCGAGACCCAAAGCCTTTCTCTCGTTTGGGATGTGTCAGAGTTCCCTAAGAGCCTCAAATGGACTCCGGGCAGTGCTGACACCCAAATACATTGCAGGATTGAGTCATAGTGCAGTGTGGAAGGGCCAGCCCTCAAGTGTCCAAGTACAGAGGGAACTCAAGGTCCCAAGGCAAGGCTCACAGGAGGGTGGCAGAACTTAGAAGCTAAGAGTGAGTGTAAGTGCAGAGAGGGAATTCTAAAAGGGCAAAGGGGAAGTGGCAAAGATAGACTAGTGGGCATACCTAGCAACAGGAAATGCTGGCACACCCCACCAGCCTGTTAGAACACATTGTTTTGGGAGTTAGGATCCCCAAAGGGATCAAGTCCAAACATGAACAATAACTTGCATGTTGCCATGTTTTGAACTACAACTCAAAGCACATAGAGGGAAATAGGGGTGCAGGGATTCACAGCAGAAACAGATGAAAGGAAATTAACATGCTAGTTGACATTTAACTCCATATAGACAGTAAAGTAGACATGGATCTAAAGGCTGTAAGTAAACACATTGGGATGATGCTGAAACCGAAACTAGAACATACCAGTCTCAAAGAAACAAGCAAAAGAAAGCAGTATTCTTGTAAAGCCAAAGTGCAGACAAGAAGCAAGAATACTCCAAGTATGAGTTTTGTGAGATTGTAAGTGTGAAGTCTGAGGTGTGTGTGTGTCGAAAGTGCAAAAGGGTCGTGCCCCTTTTATAGTGTAGAAAGCAAGCAGAAATAGGTAAGAAAATAGTTTGAAAATCAATTACACAAGGTTACCCTTTAATTAAGGGATTCTGATTTCAAACGGGTAAAACTAATTAAGGAAAGAGATTAATCAAACACTTTTCAAAGCAGTACAAGAGGGGTAAATACATAGAGGTTTATTTAAGGACAAGGTCCAGACATTACACGGTTGTACAATTTAAGGAAAGGAAATCAATTGACAGCCAAGAAATCATAAGTTGAAAATTTTGTATGAATGAACCAAGTCAGAAAGATGGAAAGATTTTAACTTAAGGAAAATCAATAACAATCAATTAGACATATTAAAAGGAATTCTGAATCAATCACAAGTTGAAAAACCCTTTTTTGAAGAAAGATTCATCACATATAAAGGCGTACAGACACGTTAAAACATGAAGAAATTTTGTCATGCCATTGTAAAGCTAGTGAAAACTCCAGAGAAGTCAGAATTACATGAAAACAAGGGAGTCCAAACTCATTTTGTAGGCTCAGAGATTAGTCTGAAAGAGTCAAGGGTTCTCAAACAGAACCCTAGTTCAATCACATGACCAAACTCGGCGGAACCCGCAAATTCTAGGGTTTCCACCTCGAGTCAAATACAGAGATGAGGAGGCAACAGGCTCAGAGATTTCTTTTCAGAATCTCATGAGAAGACAAGCAAATATAATAAAAAAATTCAAAGCAAACAGAGTGAAGGAACTAACTCAAAGCACAATGAGAGAACAACATAATAGTAGAAGAAATATGTTTAAGAGAAACCTTTCAGAAGGGACTTAAACAGGGTTCAGTAGAAGAGAAAACAGTAAACACAGTAGAAGATATAGTAGAAGAACTTAACCAAGGTTCAGAAGAGAGAAATACTATAACACCTAAGAACGCAGTAGAAAAAACCTGTTTTAATAAGGTCTTTTTTAGAAACTCAACATGGTTCAGCGGAAGGCAAACAAAGAGACTTAAGAACTTAGTAAAAGAAATACAGTAGGAGAATACAAGTACATTAGAAAAGTATAGCAAAAGAGCATATAGGAAAACATAGTGAGATAAACATGTGAGCATGGTATAGAAACACAGTAGGAAAACAAAAATATAGAAGCACAGAAGAACATGCGTGGTAAAAGGAAACATATGAAAGCAGTAGCAAACAAATACACACAAGGAAAAAGGGAAGAAAAGTCATAAGCATTACAGAAAACTAAATCGAAAAGAGGTGATTTTAAAAGTAATTTTGAAAGAAAAGTTGGGGAAATCGTTTAAAAACCCAAGTAGAGCATAGATACGTGACAAATCTAAGAAAAATCGGAGGGAACCTCGAATAGTCAGGGTTTCAGAAGAACCCAAGAATGAGAAAGGCTTGGAAAAGGTCCGATCTGAGTCGGATAAGTCAGAACTAGGCTCAAAACACCATTGTACGTCGGAGCAAGGTCGGAGATGGCCGTAGAACCTTGAATTTGCAAAGATCTGAGTGAAGACCTTCGAGGTCAGACCTCGAATCTCCAAGTATCAAGTGTATAAGAGCACAGGGAGGTGAGTGTGGGGTTCTCATGGCCTGGGAAGCCATGGATCCCGGTGAGTTTAAGGTAGAAGACGGTGAGAGGGGCTAGGGTTTCGAGAGAGTCTGAGAGAGGAAAGGATTTCAGAGGCGGCGGGTTAAGGGGAAATGATTTTAGGGTTGGGTGTTTGTAAAATTAAAAAGGAAAGGAATGATTGTGGCCGTTGATCAAAATGATCAACGGCCTAGATCGAAAGGGGAGGCCGGGCGGGTTAGATTAGCTGGGTCAGGGGCGGGTAATTTAGAAATTGGGCCGGTCCGTTTGGGGTCTGAAATTGGGTTAATTGGGGGAATTAATTTGGGCTATAATTGAAATGAAAATAGGGCTAGTATTTAAATAGCCACTTTTTCCCTTTTTATTTTATAAAAATAGTAAGATAATTTCTGGAAACAAATTAAAGGTACTAAATTAATTAATAATATATAAATATTAAAATAAAAATATGGGAACCAATTTCATAATTATAAAATGCTATTAAATCTCAAAAAGGCTAAAATTGCAATTGTATGCAATTTAGCTTTAAAATTACTAAATAAATTTGTAAAAATGCGCAAAAATTACCTTAGTGATATTTTGGTATAAATGTGAAAATAAAATAAGTTATTCACCAAAATAATAATTTTGGGAATAATTATTGATTTTTGTACTGTCAAAATAGGACAATAAATTGATCAAAAAAATCTTTTAAAAATTAGAAAAATTACATAAAACATTTGGGCATACTTATATATGCATATGTATGCTATTTTGAAAGTATTTTGCATATATAGAATATACAGGGAAAAATTAGGTATCAACAGTGTGTTGAGACTCTGGAGGGGCTAATTCAGCCCAAGCGCTATCATAAATCAGTATAACCGTTGCGACGTGCAATCCGATCCCATATATGTAACCAATATAACATGATGCAGTGTGCAGCCTGATCCCATAATATCACTCACACTCAGGCCCTCGGCCTCACTAAGTCATTGATCTCTCCAGTCTCTCGGGCTCACAATGCCATGAAACTAGCCCAAAACGATGATATGATATGCCAATAAATGGAAACAGAGACCGAGATATGATATGCATATGAATGCGTATGACTAAGTATATAAAGCAATGAAAGCAGATAAATCAATAGCAGAAATGGGCCCCAACAGGATAAGCATGTAGCCTAGACATGGTTTCTAACATGGATCACAGCTCAATAGCTCAAATACGTAGAAATTTCGTGGTTACGGGTAAATCAGGTAACTACACAGCACCACAGAACCCACATGCCCGTCACCTAGAATGTGCGTCACCTCAACACCAATCACATAACACGAAATTCAGGGTTTCATACCCTCAGCACAATGTTTAGAAGTGTTACTCACCTCGAACAAGCCAAATCCAATACCGAGCAAGCCAAACGATACTCCACAAATGCTATCTCACGCGTACCGACCTCCGAACGGTTTCAACAATAACCTAAAGCAACTCAAATACATCAAATAATGCTAAAGGAAGCAAACCCAATCGACAAAGGTCGAATCTTTAATCAAAATCCCAAAATCGGCCAAAAAGTCAAACCCGGGCCCGCACCTCGAAACCCGACAAAACTCATAAAATCCGACAACACATTCAATTACGAGTCCAACCATACTAGTTTCACTCAAATTCGACTCCAAATTGATGTTTAAAACTCAAAAGTTCACATTATAAAACTTTAGGCAAAACCCACCAATTTTCTCTTTAAATTCACAAACCAATTACTAAAAACGAAGATAGATGTACGAAATATAACCAAAAACGAGTAGAGAACACTTACTCCAACTCATATGGAGTATTGATATCTTATTATGCAAGGAAGACCATGAATAGTGCCCAAGTCAACTACACCATTACAGAGAAAGAGCTTCTCGCCATTGTGTTTTCTATTGAGAAGTTTAAACCATACTTGATGGGTGCAAAAGTGATTGTTCATACAGATCATGCAGCACTTCACTATCTTATGAGAAATAAAGATTCAAAAGCCGGTTTGATGAGATGGGTACTTTTGTTGCAAGAGTTTGATATTGACATCCAAGATCGAAAAGGGAGTGAAAACCAAGTGGCGGATCACTTATCTCGTTTGGAGGAGGAGGCGAGGCCACATGATGGCCTTGAAATCAATGACTCTTTCCCCGATGAGCAACTCTTGGCTATTTCTATGAAAGAGGTGCCATGGTTCACGGATCTAGCAAATTATCTTGTGAGTGGTATCATTCCGGTTGAGTTCTCTTCAAACCAAAGGAAGAAGCTCAAACGAGATTGTCAAGACTACTATTGGGATGAACTGTACCTTTTCCGAATTTGTATGGATGGAGTGAATAGAAGATGTGTACCGGAGGAGGAACAAGTTGAAATTCTTAGGGCTTGTCATTCTTTGCCTTATGGTGGTCACCATGGTGGAGCAAGAACAGCGGCCAAAGTCTTAAGTTGCGGTTTACGTTAGCCCACTCTCTACAAGGATTCAAGTGATCTTGTCAAGCGTTGTGATGAATGTCAAAGGGCCGGTGGAATCTCAAAGATAAATGAAATGCCCCTCACCACAATTTTGGAGATTTATATTTTCGATTTGTGGGGTATTGACTTCATGGGTCCATTCGTGAGTTCTTCTGGAAACACCTACATCTTGGTCACGGTTGATTATGTGTCCAAATGGGTTGAGGCCATTGCTTTGCCCAACAATGAAGCGAGAAGTGTGGTGTCGTTTTTGAATAAAAGCATCTTTACAAGATTTGGTACTCCAAGGGCTATCATAAGTGATGGGGGATCGCATTTTTGCAACAAAGATTTTGACACATTAATCACCAAGTATGGTGTCACTCATAAAGTTATGACCCCCTATCATCCTCAAGCAAGCAGTCAAGTGGAAGTCTCCAACCAGGAGATAAAGAGTATTTTGTCCAAAATAGTGAATGCTAACTGGATGCATTGGTCCAAGAAACTCGATGATGCTCTATGGTCTTATAGGACGGCTTATAAAACACCGATTGGAATGTCTCCATATCGGTTGGTGTTCGGAAAAGCTTGTCATCTTTCGGTGGAACTTGAGCACAAAGCCATGTGGGCTTTAAAGAAGTTGAATCTTGAGTAGGATGTCGCCACCAACTTAAGGGAGGCACAATTGAATGAGTTAGATGAGTTCCGTTACCATGCATATACAAGTCGTCCTTATACAAGGAGAAGATGAAGTACCTCCATGACAAGTGCATTCGGAACAAGGAGATTAAAGAAGGTGATCATGTGTTATTGTTCAATTCTCAGTTAAAGATGATTCCGAGAAAGTTGAAGTCTAAATGGAGTGGCCCGTTTGAGGTTGTTGGTGTGACACCCTTCGGTGCATTGGACTTGAAAAATAATGATGAGGTGTTTAGAGTCAAGGGTCACCGGGTGAAGCACTATTTGGGAATAGTTGATGATGGCCATGTCGTGGCGGTTCTTCATTTCCAGTGATGATGGTAATCTGCGTCGTGCCGTGACGTTAAATCAGGCACTTCTTGGGAGGCAACCCATGTTTCTTTTTCTTTTTCTTTTTCTTCTTCTTTAGATAGGTCTTGTTTTGTGCTAACTGGTTTTGAAGTGTGTTGCAGGAATGAGTGTGACTTGCAGGGACCGTGCCCGGAAAATTGGCTATGGAAAAAGTGCAGACCGCACACTTATTGTGTAGACCGCATAATTTGGAATGCCACTGCAGAAGAGGATCTGCGGCCGCACAATTTTTGTGCAGACTGCACAACTGGAAAACTAAAATTTCACACTCTCTGAAGTTTGCCTGTCAGAACAATGGCCAAAGTGCGACCGGCCGCACAAGGAAATGTGTTGTTCGCGCTAAAATCTGCGGCCGCACTCAAAAATATACGTAATGCAGATCTTCAAAAGGAAAATGTACAACAGGTAAAGGAGTGCAGACCACACATAAAATTGTGCGGCCGCACTCATCTGATGAACCATAAACCACCTCGATAAGTATAAATAGTGCTCTTCATTCTAAAGTTAAAACTTTACATTCTATGAGAATTAGATCAAAGGCAAACACTGTGCACTCAACTGATTTCACGTACTTAACGCTCATTTCATCATCTTTGATTCTTCCTTAGCATCACTACATTATTGGTTTGTTCAATTCATCTTTGAAATTTTTTCAATTTTCTTAATTTCTTTCAAAGTTAGTTTAGTTATATTAAGACCTAATGTCAAATTCATCATCATGTGAGCTTAAATTTGTGTGGCTAACTTCCTCTTTGTTGTTTGGGTGATGGGTAAACTGTGTATCATGTTTAATTGGTGTTACCATGTCCAATTTATGCTTAAAGTTAGAAACCCTAAATTTACAGCCGATGGTTTTTGAACTGTGCGGCCACACAAGAAATTGTGCGGTCCGCAGATTGTTGGTTTAGGGATTTTGGTGTGAAATGATTGTGCAGACTGCACTTGAAATTGTGCGGCATGCAGAAATTGAACCGCGGCCGCAGAAAAGTTTGTGCGGACGCAGATCAAGCATTTCTCTTTCTTTAAAGAGTTGTAAGTTCTGAGATATCATTGTGCGGCCGCACCCAAAATTGTGCGGCCCGCATTTCAATTGTACGACCGCACTTCCAAATTGTGCGGTCCACACATTCCCATCTGCGGCCGCACTCAAAAATGTGCGGACCGCACTTCTCTACCCTGCATATGGTTTTTGTCTGCAACTGTCTAATACTCTGAGTTTGAACTATAACTGATCCCTGTTGCTATGTATTGCAGAAAATGGTTAGATCTCGGGGACGAGGTGATACATCCAAAGGGAGGGGTGAACCCTCCCGAGGTTGAGGCAAGAGTAACATACCACTCTCCGTGCAAGAAGTTATAAACAAATAGGCGACAACCAGGAGAGCCCCAGAGCCTGCAGAGTCCAGTTCATATGTCCCATCTAGGGAAGCATCAGAGGGCAACTCTGTGTAAGAGCAGCCTGATGCTCAATCTTATCCAAGGCAGCTTCCAGGGAGATTTTAGCTCCAAGATGAGCCTTCCAACTCAGCAAGCACTTCTGAGGGTTCGGAAGATGATAGTCAGGGTTCAGAGACCTCATCTACTCATGCCCCTGATGCACCAGTTATAGTTAATGATGATGATGATATTCTGGAAGACGACCGAGGGGGTGATACCACAGTTGCTGGCCTTAAGAGGTCGAAGAAGAAGGAGGTTTGGGAAGACATATTTGTGAGCCTGACTGCATTCAATAGGTTCCGAGAGTGGCGACCTCAGAGATCGCTCACACTTGAGCGTCAAGTTATATTGAAGGACTTGGATAGGTACAATCCAAATGTCGCAAGACAATTTTGGGAGAGAAAAGGGTGGACATGATTCACTCAAAGTGTGGTGGATGCCAAGGAGCACTTGGTCCGAGAATTCTAAGCCAATGTGGCGCATGTCAAGAAGGGGACCAAGGTGACGAAGGTGAGGAACTTGAAAGTTAGATTTGATCAGACCACCCCGAACACATATTTAGGGCTCGAGGATGTGGAGACTGTGCAATATTTGGAGAAGTTTTCACTGGGTGATGCAGCTCGCCCATGGCTAGCCGAGATTTTGGCAGCTTCAGGACCACCACCACCATGGATCATAGCAGGGGTTCTTATTCAGCAAAACACCCTCAACTTTGAAGATAAAGGTTGGCAGACATTTTTTTTGCAGTCGAATAGATCCAAGCCAGAATGAAAACAATCTCCCAGTCCTAAAGGCAGTCCTGGTTGCCTCCATTATGGCCAGGTACCCAATCAATGTGGGTTCCATCATGTCGGCCAACATGTCTCTGGTCGGTAGGCAGGGTGACAGCTCCTACCCGTATTCTAACACTATCATGGAGTATCTTACGGATGCGGGGGTGGAGTCAAGGAGCTTTGATACAAAGGTTCAGGCGAAGAAGCCCTTCACATGGTACTCTTTGAAAGACCCGAAGAACAAAAACAAGGGTCAGCCGACTACTACAGTGAGCCAGTCTGATGAGCCTTCGATGGTAGTTACAAATTTAGCTGACATGCCTATCACTGCAACCGGGCCTTCCTCCAGTACAGCTTCCATACCTCCAGCTCCATCTTCCGGGTCGTCAGCATCAGTTCCATCCACTTCTACTCCGAGGATGATGCCTATACTTGCTCATCCACTTTCTGCTTGCGAGTCACCCAAACACTGGCGAGCCTCAACAACTGGATGCAGACTGCTACTGCAAAGATGTCTGACCTGTCCAGTTCTGTTGAAGCCCAGACATCTATCCGACATCCCAGATTCCCCCGACAATAGAGGAAACTTTGAAGAAAATTCTGGAGAACCAGAAGACCATCATGGACACCCTGGTGGCACATAGAGCAGCAATTGAGGAGCTTGGTAAGCAGGTGAAGAAGATGAGGAAATCCCAGGCTTCGAAGAAATCAGTTGACAGGTTGAGACGAGAGGTGACCAAGATAGCAGCCGCTGGGGATCTTCCATTTGACTTGTTGATGGAGACAGCTCCAGCAGCAATAGTAGACTCAGCAGCACCATCAACACCAGTGGCACCGGCTGGCCAGTCTGAGGAGCCAGACCTTGCTACCCATACTGCTGAGGAGGGCTACAGATGTTCACCAACCCAGCTACTCCCCGAGCAAAGGATGATGAGATACAGTTAGAGGAGCCTGAGGGTGGTGATGCTTTTACGGATATGGAGACCACATATGGAGTCCTCTCTACTCTTTCCCTTCCTTGTTGTTTATTTTGTTAAGCATTGGGGACAATGCTTATTCTTATTCGGGGGGTGGAGTTTATTTGATTTGACATTTGACTTTGGCCTGTAATAATTGATAACATTTTCTTTTTCTTTTCATTATGTAAATATTCTTCTCCCTCTCTATTGATGTATATATTCTCTCTCTTTCTCGCTCATCTTGTATATTCATTTATGCTTTCAGTAGTTTACTTTATAGCTTCATTATTTGGTTATCTTAATAGTCAATGTTTAGTCTAATAGCTTCTTATTTACTTTAATAGCTTCTATTTAATTTAGTAGTTTCTTTTCATGTTTAAGTGATCAATAAGCCTTTGGTTTTCTTAATGCCACGGTTTTTTCCAAAGTTGGTTTTTGTGTGAACCGGGTGACTCTTCCCAACGATGGATGGTGTGACAACCTTCTTTAGGGAATGAGTCCGATATTTTAGTAGGAATAGTAGTAATAATGAATCAGAGGACATAATTGAGTAAGACTGGAAGAGTCGAGCATGCTTCACTTGGTACCAACACACTTAACTATGCGCTTATGATTAAAAGCAAGTTCTAGGAAAGAAATAGCTCTAGTTAGTGACTTTCTGACTCTTGTGTTGACTTAAGCAATCATCGAGTGGTTTAGTCTAACCATTAGTGTCTTCAATCTTGAATATGGTTGTTGTGGGCCCTCGACTCTATCCTCTTTAACAATCCAGCTGTGTGAGAGGTGAGATGTTTTTGATAGCAAGTCCAATTACCCGTGCGAATGGTCTAGAACTTGCCCTGAATGTGTTTCTAGGCAAAATTTTAAGTTTTGCTTGGCTTGAGAAGTGATTGTAGGATACTCTTGACCCACTTGAAATTTTTCATGGCCCACCAATGTTGCTATCCCTAGTCAACCCATTTGAGCCTAAGAACTTTCTCATTTGATAACCACATTACAAGTCTTTACCCGTTTTGTAGTGACCCTCTCTTGGCACCCGAGCTTTCCTTAACACTCTTGAGAAATAATTGGCTAAAACATAAGTTTGGGGGAGAAACGAGGAGTTTTAAAGTGGTATCAAGGCACAAAAAGAGAAAAGAAATGAAGAAAAGGAAGGCAAAGAAAAGAAAGAAAGAACAAAAAGAAAAATGCAAAAAGAAAGTGAATAAGTTGAAGAGTTAAAGGGATTCTAAGAAAAGCAATGATGCAAAGCATGGAGAAAACAAAGAAGGAGAAAATGAACATCATGAACAAGAAAGAGTGATGTTAAGTCTCTCTAGTTCCCCTAAGGAAAAAGAAAGTGTCTCAAAAAGCCGGCAAAACATGAGCAAAAAAAAAAAGAGAAAATGGAGTGCTTAAGGAAAGATGAACCTATACTATTCCAACACATCCAACCTTAGTTCAAAAGCCTTCATTACATTCTGAAAAAGACCTACATGATTTCAAGCCGAGTGAACTTACATTAGTGGTGATTTACATGAGGGGCAAGCATATGGTACTTAGAGCCGTACCTGTGACATTCTTTTGAGAGAGATGAGTGAACTTTTCACAAATTTTTGAATTGAGTGCTACATTCTTGAGTGAGATATGCTAACGGGGAGTAAAGGAGGAGGAGGAGGAGTTTGGGATCCACAATGACCTACATGAAAGAGCGAGCTTCCTTTATGAATAAAGTCAAATCTTGATGCTCAAGTGTCACATTAGAACTATTTGTACTTAAAACTTCAAATCATCGCCTTGTTGATAATTTATAAGTGTTGTGAGGAATTGTTGGTCCCAATTGATGTGTGATTGATACACCTTAGATTAGCTGGAATAGCTCTTAACTTGTAGAGCTGGGAATTATTTTAATTTCTTGAGGACAAGCAAAAGCTTAAGTTTGGGGGAGTTGATAAGTGGGGATTTTAACTACTTATTAGCACCTTTTAGCTCTCGTTTTAGTCCAAAAGTATTTAATTATATTCCCAAAAACTGATGAAATATGCTTAACTGCAGGAGTATTGGAAAATGAGCCATAAAGATGAAATCCAACTCAAGATGGAGTGATCTGAACTCAAGGACAAAAATTAGGCACAAACGCTTGAAGTGCGGACCGCAGATTTCCATCTACGGCCGCAGAATATGAAGGAAAGTCCATCAGGATCATAGTGTAAAGTGCGGACCGTACAATTATTATGCGACCACAAAAGCTATGCAAGAGCTAAAGTTCATAGAGTCATCATTTCAAGCTTAAAGAAAATGCGGACCGCACAATTATTGCGCGACTGCAGAAGTCAGCTACATGGCCGCACTCAGAAATGTGCAGTCTGCAGAAGAGCCATGTGCGGCCGCACCAAGAATTGTGCGGACCGTTGATTATGAGAGATGCGGCCGCATTCCAGAATTGTGCGGCCGCAGATTCAACTCCTGTCAAGACTCAAGCAAAGTACGAACGGCACATGGAATTGTGCGGCCGCAGAACCTCCAAAAGGGCATTTTTGTTTGAAATTTCCAGCTTTGTATAAATAGAATATTTTCACGAATTTAGTTCAAGTTTTAAGTACTAAAAGTTCTGTAGTTGTTTTTCCTTACTTCTTTGGCAACTTTAGCTTGCTTTGGTGATTCAACATTGGATTTTTGTCTTTTAATCTTTATATATGAGTTTTACCATCTTTTCTTCCTTGTTTTCTTCTATACCCATTATGAGTAGCTAGATTCTTAACTAGGGTTGTGACCCAACCCTAGTGTGTAAAACTTATGGGTGATTAATTTTATGCTTGTTTAAGAATGAGTGTTTGTTATTTAGCTAGGTTTGTGCTTTATTTGTGAAATTAATGGTTGCAAACATTGATTTATGCATATTTGACTTAGTCTCTTCTTGAGAAAGAGAAACCTAGTCTAGGTTAACAAAGATACCAAAGAATTAGGTCAATTGAGAGATTGATCAACCCAATTAATGGGTTCAACCTAGAGATGGTAACAACCCGACATGAGCTCTTATCAACTGTTTTGGTAGATATCCATTTGGTCTTGAGAAAGTCAAATTGGACAAAACCATTCTCTGACCGAGAGGTATTGAGCGGGCAACGTAGTGTTGTGAGCTATAATACACCCCATTCAACAAAACAGCATAAAAGTCTTTATTCCATTAAGGAAACACCTAGGTCATGGTCACAGCCCTAGACCTTTTACATTATTTGAAAACAACAAATAACTGGGCTGGGACCATTAGGACCGCTAGAGTTGAGTTCGTGATGGTCTCGTGGGCCGTTTCTTAGCTAGGAATCGTTAGGACCGGACCGGTCCATGGATTTTCAGAAAAAAGAGTTGTTGGGGGTTTGAAAAATAGTCATTTACTCCCCCCCCCCCCCTCCACTTAGTTTTAACCCCAAAGTTTTTATTATTACACTTTTTCCCTATTTCTACGATAAATACCTCCTCATTCTTTCATTTTCTTACAAAATCAATATCAATCTATCAAAATCTCTCTCTAATTTTCTTCTATACTTGCTACAATTGTTTACTTTAAAAAAATAGTGAAAAAATTGTGAGGTTGTTACAATTTGTGAAAAAATTGTAAAGTTGGTGAATTGAAGTCTTCAAGTCTTCAACGATAATCAATTTTTAACAAGTTGATCGTCAATTTACAAGGAATTGCCTTAGATATTTTTTAACATCTTTTCTCTCTAATTTCTATTTATTTTTTTTAAATGACTACTTAGTCATGGGCCTATTTAGCCCGTTCGGACCACGAGCCTGGCCCGTTTAGCCCGGGACCATGAGTTCATAGGCCTGGTCCCAAGCCGATTCCTAAAAAAATACCATTTAGCCCGGGACCGCTTAGCCCATTTATGTTAGGATCCGGCCCAGCCCGGGACCGCGGCCCACGAGACCAGCCCGTTATGCCCATTTAGGCCCGTCCCAGCCCACTTGCCACCCCTACTATGGTTTCTTAGGTTGATTTTGATAGCCCAAAAGATATTCGTGATCCGGGTTGGGGGGGCCCGGGCCCATGCGAATGGCATGGGCTATAGCACACGAAAATCTGGGAACCGGGCGGATTTTCATTTATATGGCCGTAAAACGCCTAAAAATGAGGAACCGTCATGGCGGGGGGTGACTATGGTTCCTTAGGTCGTTTCTGATTGCCAAAATTTTTTTTAGGCAATAGGGCTTGGGTCCATGCGTAAGGCGTGGGCTATAACACACGAAAATGTGGGAATCGGACAAAATTCAAGTTTTATGACCGTAAAATACCAAAAAACGAGGAACAGTCATAGCGGGCGGTGACTATGGTTCCTTAGGTCGTATTTAATGTCCCGAAAAAACTTCAGGCGATCTGGGTCAGGCGGCCCTGGCCCACGACGAGAGGCGTGGGATATAGCACACAAAAATATGGGAATCAAATGGAATTCAAGTTTCATGGCCGTAAAACGCCAAAAAATGAGGAACGGACGTGGCGGGGTGGTGACTACGGTTCCTTGAGTTGTATCTGATGTTCAAGAAAAATTTCAGGCGATCCGGGTCCGGGTGCCCACGACGGAAGGCGTAGGCTATAGTGTGGGATCGGGAGGAATTCAAGTTTTATTGGCGTAAAATGACAAAAAACGAGAAACGATCATGGTGGGGCAGTGACTATGGTTCCTTAGGTCGCATTTGATGTCTTAGAAAAAATTCAAGCGATCCAGATCTGGAAGCCCTGACCCACGACTAAAGGCATGAGCTATAGCACATAAAAATATGAGAATCGGGCAGAATTCAATTTTTATGGTCGTAAAATGGCGAAAAATGAGGAACGATCATGGCAGGGCAGTATGGTTCCTTAGGTTGTATTTGTTGTCCAGGAAAAATTTCAGGCGATCCAGGTCCGGGGGCTCGGGCCCACGGCAGAAGGCGTGGGCTGTATCGCACGAAAATATGGGAATCAAGCAGAATTCAAATTTTATGGCCAAAAAATGCCAAAAAATGAGGAACGATCATGTCGGGGCAGTGACTATGGCTCCTTAGGTCGTATTTGATGTCCTAGAAAAATTTCAAGCGATTTGGGTCCAGGGGCTTGGGCCCATGGGGAAGGCGTGGGCTATAGCACACGAATGGGATTCAGGTGAGATTCAAGTTTTATGGCCGTAAAACACCAAAAATTGAGGAACGGTCATGGTGGGGCGGTGACTATGGTCTATGGTTCCTTAGGTTGTATTTGATGTTCCAAAAAAATTTAAGCGATCCAGGTTTGGGGGGCCCGAGCCCACGACGGAAGGCGTGGGCTATGGCACACGAAAATATGAAAATCGGGAGGAATTCAAATTTTATGGCCAAAAAATGCCAAAAAAATGAGGAACGGTCATTGCGGGGCAGTTACTATGGTTCCTTAAGTCGTATTTGATGTCCCTGAAAATTTTTATGCGATACAGGACTTGGGAGCCCGGCTCACGATGAAAGGCATGGGTTATAGCACACCAAAATATGGGAATTAGGCGGAATTCAAGTTTTATGGTCATAAATCGCCAAAAAAATGATGAAAGGTCATGGCAGGGTGGTGACTATGGTTCCTTAGGTCGTTTTTGATGGCTCGAAAAAATTTTAGGTGATCCGAGTACGGGGGCTCAGGCCCATGCAGAAGGCGCGGGCAACAACACAAGATAATGTGGAAATCGATCGAAATTCCAATTTTATGGCCATACAAAGTTGAAAAATTAGTAACGATCATGGTGGGATGGTGACTATGGTTCTTAGGCTATTTTTTATGGCCTAGAAATTTTTTAGGCTATCCAGGTCTTTGGGGCTTGGGCTATAGCACATGAAAATCTGGGAATTGAGCGGAATTCAAATTTTATGGACGTAAAACGCTAAAAAATGAGGAATGATTATGGTGGGGCGGTGACTATGGTTCCTTACGTCGCTTTTTGATGGCTTGAAAATACTTTATGCTATCCGGGTCTTGTGGCCCCGGACAATGGGGAAGGCAAGGGCTAGCATAAGAAAATCTAAGAATCAGGCCAAAATCTAGTTTTATAGCCAAAAAAGATGAAAAATGAGGAACGGTCATGGCGGGGCGGTGACTACGGTTCCTTAGGTTGTTTTTTATGTCTCGAAAGGTTTTTAGGCGATTTGGGTCCGGGGGCCTGGGTCCATGCGGAAGGCGTAGGCTAAAGCACAAGAAAACCTGAGAATCGGGCGAAATTTCCGTTTTATGGCCATAAAATGCCAAAAAATGAGGAACGATCGTGGAGGGGTGGTGACAATGGTTCCTTAGGTCATTTTTTAAGGCCCAAAAAAATTCTAGGCAATCCGAGTCCGGGGGCCGGGGACCATGCGGATGGCGTGAGCTATAGCACCAAAAATTTTGGAATAGGGCGGAATTCTAGTTTATGGCCGTAAAACACCGAAAAACGAGGAACACTCATGGCGGAGCGGTGACTATGGTACCTTAGGTCGTTTTTGATGGCCCAAAAAAATTGTAGGCGATCCGCGTCCGGGGGCCCAGGCCCATGCGGAAGGTGTGGGCTATAGCACACGAAAATCTAGGAATCGAGCGAATTTTCATTTATATGGACGTGAAACGCCAAAAAATGAGGAACGGTTATGGAGGGGCGGTGAGCATGGTTCCTTAGGTCATTTTTGATGGCCCCGAAAAATTTTAGGCAATCCTGGTCCTGTGGCCCGGGCCCATACAAAAGGCGTGGGCTATATAGCACACGAAAATCTAGGAATCGGGCAGAATTCAAGTTTTATAGCCATAAAACTACAAAAAACGAGGAACAGTCATGGAGGGGAGATGACTATGGTTCCTTAGGTCATTTTTTATGGCCCAAAAAAATTTTAGACGATCCCGGTCCGGGAACCTGGGCCCATGCAGAAATCATGCAGAATTCCAGTTTTATGGCGGTAAAACGCCAAAAAATGAGGAACGGTCATGGAAGGGTAGTGACTATGGTTCCTTAGGTTGTTTTTGAAGGCCCAGAAAAATTATAGGCGATCCAGGTCTAAGGGCCCGGGCCCATGTGGAAGGCACACAAAAATCTAGGAAAACGAACCGTGGTACAAAGAAAACCAAGGATATCGCCACCAAAATAAAACATATTTAAAAAAAATTAAGAAGCTAACAAAAAATCAAGTCAATAAACATACTATATATAAAAAAAAAATTCAAGAAGCTAGTAAACATACTAATATAACACATCACATGAAAATAAAATATCAATCTACCATATCCACAGTTATCCACAATTGTAGAAGATCAACAGTTATACAAGAAGCCACCCCCAACAAGAGATGTTGCAATGTCCCCGATGCAACTAAATAAAATAGAGTAAAATGGTGGAAAGTGCTCCCTGAATACTACATCAATTGCTCTCCTCATTGTCGGACACAGTCGCATCCTCCTCTCCTTCTTCCTTGGACCAATGAATTGGAGCATCATCATTATCTTCCGGCTCGGTAGATTGCACTGGCTCTTGATGCTTTAGAACTTACCACAGCCCTTTCACACCTTTCCACATGCGGGTGAAGAATTTATCTCTCTTCTTTTCCCTTTTCTTCATCCTGGTGTGTGCCTTTGCCAGATTGTCATGGGAAGTACTCAAAGTACCGTGCGACGTGGCCAAATCAGTATATGCCTTCTCCGGCTTCTTAAGGTGATCCCCCTGCTTCTTCTGATCATCAATGTACTTTTGAAATTTTTTCTTTGAAATGAATGCAGAGGGTCCCTCAGATGTTTCCCCAGGTCCTTGTGGAAGGCCAGCTACTAGGTCGCGAATTTAGCCGTATTTCCTCAAAAAGCATAGCAAATGGTCCTCCTACAGAAGAAGATGGCTGGCTACCGTGGTCGGTCTGAGAAGAAGATCTCGACTTTCTCTTTTTGCTTTTGACAGCGCCGCCCTCTCCTCTTTTCTTCAAGGGATTGATAGGCTTCCTCGGCTCTATCCAGTTGTCTCCTAGTTCCTCCTCAACCCCAGCAAGTTGGCACAACTCACTGATAAGTAATGGGAATATCAATGATGTACCATTCTGAAGCCGATACTCCCTTAGTTCATTGATCAAAATCTCACCAACATTGAGCTGAATACCATCAAGAATGGAGGCTATCATTTGAGCTCTCATTACCAGTACATTCCATATATTCGACACAGGGAAGATGCGATTGCATATGATGGGCAGCCATATCTTTGCTTCAGCAGTGAATTCTTTGGACGTAATCCCTCTCTTTTCAGCTGCACATAGAACATCTGCATCCGGGCATAATTTGGAGACCAACCACTCCCCAGAGGCACAATCTTTTTCACGGAATGGGGCCATGTCATGGTCTTGTAGGTGATAGACTTGGTTCACAACTTCAGCTCCGAAATGCACCATTTTGCCGTGAATCCTCATCTTTGGCTTCTTTAACCTGATGGCTGGAAAATTTGCATAGAACTCCCTTACCTATTGCTCATTGGCTCTACAAGGTTGAGGGGCAAAACAGGTCCATCCCATGTCTACAGGCCTCTAATTGAACTCGGGAAGACATTCCGGGACCTTATCCAACACTATACCACTTTTCGGGAGCAACTTCTTCGAAATCAACTCTGCATAGTACCGCTCCTGACATTCCAATGACAAGAATCAGTGTTGGTCATAATTCTCCTTAACTTCCAAAGGATTTTCATGCGCGGATTCATCGGAGTTAGAGCTCATTTTCAGCTTATGATACCTGTAAATAAAGTATTGGAGTGAAAACATGGTATGGCTATGAAATATATTGCAAAATGAGTCAAATATGCCACAGAAATGATTGGACAGTCAAAACCCAGCCTTAGAAAAAAATTCAAGATTTTCACTTCAGCAGAGCCTGCTCTCGGATGTCGCAATTGCGATATTTTCTTCGCAATTGCGAAGGCAGCAGAAAAGCCAAGAGTTCGCAAATGTGACTAATTCTTCGCAATTGCGAAGATGGCCAGAGCTGACAAATTTTGCAATTGTGACCACCTCTTCGCAAATGCGAAGCTCAAAAATGTGAAGAGGTCATCGCAATTGCGGCGTCATCGTCCCCAGCCATGGAACAGTCCAAGATCCTAAAAATTTCGAACAAAATCACAATTTTAGATAACCCAATCAGTTTTTAGGCACACAAACATGCAATAAACTTCACACACAACTACGAGTTAAAGAAATTTTAATGATTCGGCCAAGATTTTCATTCGGGCCTTTCATTGATCACATAGTAAGCACACAAAATTACTTCTATTTTCATAAAGCCATGGGTACTCAAACTTCCCCATTTTTCAAGCAAAGAAACAGGCTCACACTCTCAACCAACCTCACCCAGAAATCAACATATGATTTGAACATTTTTTTAAACAATTTCTGACAGAAGAACAGGACCCATTTAAAACCTAGGTTTTGAGAAATACAGGAGAGAAGAAGAAGATGATGATGCTATAGACATAAAGAGCACAAAGATTAAGCATTCATACATTGATGCCTGCAATTGGGAGAGAAAATGGTGGAACATAAGAGTTAGGAGAGTGAGGAAGATGAAGGTTTGAGAGCCCCAATATTTTTTTAAACTTTTGCTAAAAATGGAACACAGTTACCCGTTTAAGGCCCCTGATGTCGCAATTGCGACCCACTTTTCACAATTGCGAACTTCAAAAATCCTGTAGAGGTCACAAATGCGGCCATTTCTTCGATTTTGCAATGGGCCAGGTTCGCAAATGCAAACATATGTTCGCAAATGCATGTCGATGCCCCCTTTTTCCTTAAAGACGAAATCGGGTTTACGACATTTTGGGCGGACAACTCTATTCCTTTTGGGAATTTGGGTTTGAGATTTAGAAGAGTCGCCACCTAATGATTAAGTGCATTAGGACACCAAAAATTTAAAAGAAAGAAGAACCAGAGAATGGGTAAGGGCTTGAAATTATCTCAGGGAGAAGGTGTTAGGCACCCCCAAGATCCACTAGTGTGGTTCCCGGCCATGTTATAATTGTGACTTTAAAACCAATGAGCATACAAGACAACTCCCACCACATAATGATTACAAGTAGGAATGTATAAAGGTTAAATAAGCATGCTGGAGTCAGAAAATAGGTGGTTTCATAGTTGTTTTAAAGAATGTATAAGTGCAGAAAATAAGGATCAAATAGCGAATGCAAACAATCAGACGAAATAAGTGAAATGGGCGGAAGTTTTAAAAGGAAACAATGCTCGAAATTCAAAGAGGTTTTAGATGACGTGAAGCAAAATACAAGGTTTAAAGAGCTGGAAACTGACAGTTTAAAGAAAACAATAACGAAAGAACATAAGGAGAGGGGGTCCTAGGTTTACAAATAATATGGATCATCCACACAACACCCGGTAACCAATTATACGCGTGGTGTTATCGTGTGATCATCATATCCATGTCTACCCTTCCAACCCCGTTAAGGTATTGAAGCGCGGAATAGTATTATTACTTATTGCATGCTATTACCCGTCCCGATCCTATCAGTCCCGGAGGCATTGAGACCACTAATCCTAGAGGGGAGGGAGTTGGGGCCTTTCAGAAGTTTTAAAAGGATAAAAGTCTAGGCGACAAACAAAACACATAATCAAATAGGGGAGAATCAAACAGCAGTTACGGCTCACACAGGCCTCCTCACTTAAAAGAAAATATATAGCATGACTTCAAATACTGGTTAGGGTCTGAATTAAATTTAAAAGCGTTAGAACATGTGGCTGATTTAGCATATATTTTCAGATAAGAAGTCCGAATTAGACCTGACTGCTGGTTGTAATTATTAAAGACTGGCAAAGTTGATTAATTACCTAAAGGTTTGCCTAGGTAAAACCTATAGGCATGATATCTGACAATGCAAAAGGTATGTTGATTTTAAAGAAGGCTTGCTGGTTATATAAAATACGAGTTCTGCAGATTAAAGGACATTGCTACTGATTTTAAACTTGTAAACGAGCTAGACGATTCAGATTCATTAGTTACCCCTATAGGCATGCTTTCTAAGCGTAATTGACTTAGGACATTTGTAAGAGTGCAGGAATCCTATAGGCATGGTATCTGGAATACATTTGTTATTTTAACCTATAAATTGTTTGCCTAAGGTGGGTATGCAAAAGTGAGGAAACTTATAGGCAGGATTTCTATATGCAATAATGAATAACTTATAGGCAGGATCTCTATATGCAGTAATGAATAAATTATAGGCAGGATTTCTATATGCAGTAATGAATAACTTATAGGCAGGATTTCTATATGCAGTAATGAATAACTTATAGGCAGGATTTCTATATGCAGTAATGAATGATTTATAATTGCAGAAGTAAACCTAAAGCATGATATCTACCCCATATGCATAACATGAAAGTCCTTCCCCCCATTTTACTATACACCCCATAAGTCATTACAAGGTTATTACAACTTGAATGAATCCAGAAAAGTGAATAAATAAAATACATCAGAAATTAAAATTCCAACCAAGGAGAGCCTAATTCAGACTCTTAGTCTGACGTATGGAATAAACCAACTTCAAAGGACCAGATTGTCCAAAGCCTTTCTCTCATTTGGGATGTGTCAAAGTTCCAAGGAGTTTCCTGAACTCCAGGCAATGCTTACACCCCAAATATCATTGTAGAAATATAGTGCAATGTGGAAAGGCCAGCCCTCAAATGTCCAAGTTCAGAGGGAACTCAAGGTTCCCAAGGCAAGGCTCATAGGAGGGGGGCAGAACTTAGAGTCTAAGAGTAAGTGTAAGTGCAACAGAGGAGGAATTAGGGAAGGCCATGGCAGGCTAGTGGTCATGCCTAGCAATTAGGATGCTGGCACACCCCTGACCAGCCTGTCAGCCAAATCTTAGGAGTTAGGATCTATTGAAGATCAAGTTCAGACCTGAGCAGTAATTTGGGTACTGCCAGGCCAAAACCTTAACTCAGATACATAGAGGGGGATAGGGGTAGGGATTTATAATAGAAACAGTTGTAAAGAAAGAAACACACATAGCTAATCACTGAACATGAACAGCAAAGCAAACAAGAATGCTGAAACTATAAACACATAGGGGTAATGGGGTAGGGAGCAATTGTTCATAAGGAAGAGAAGTAGGCAATAACATACAGGCACTTTAAATCAGATGTTACACTTTGTAAAGGATAGAAAGTAGACATGCATACAAGACTATAAATAAACACATTGGGGTGATACTGGAATTAATTTAGGACATACCAGTTTCAAAGAAACAAGTAAAGAGAAGCAATAGTCTTGTAAAAGCCAAAGTGCAGACAAGAAGCAAGAATGCTCTAAGTATAAGTTCAGAAGAGAATTGTGATTGTGATTTTTAAGAGTCTGTCTCGAGTCCCCCTTTTCTCCCTTTAGGAGTCATGTATTTATAGTGTAGAAAAAAGGCAGAAACAAAGCAAGAAATAATTTTGAAAGCTGATTGCTAATCAATTACACGAAAATCTCCCTTAATTAAAGGGTTCAGATTCAAACGGGCATAACTAATTAAGGAAATAAATTAATCAAACTCTTTTCAAAGCAGTACAAGAGGGGTAAATACATAACAGTTATTTAAGGGCAGGGTTTTGACAGTACACGGTTGTATAATTAAGGAAAGAGAGTCAATTAACAGCCACGAAATCAGAAGTCCAAATACTTGGTGTGAGTGAACCCAGTCAGAAAAGGGGGAAGAAAGGTTTTACTTAAGGAGAATCAGTAACAATCAATCAAACCCTAAAAATAAGATTCTAATCAATCATAAGTTGGAAAACCTTTTCAGAAGAAAGAATTCATCACACATATAAAAACATTGTTTACCCTCGAATCCGGATAACAATTGAATTTATATGGGGTTTTAAGGATCCGTGAACTAAAAGATACAAAAGGTTTTTAGGTTAAGGAAAATAAAGATAAAGACTCAACAATTGCTGTTAAAGTAAATAATCGCAGAATATAATATTGCTTAGAACAATTGTGCTTGATGATCCACAAGAATTTAGAGAGATCCCCTTTTATACATTCTGATTAAGGGTAAAAATAAGGTAGGTAAATTGATTACATCGTGGATCCCTGTAATTACGCCTTAATGGCCTGAAGTGGTTGAGAAAATCACGTTTGGGCGAGATATCCGGCGACGCTTGGTTATCCGTTACGAGTCCGGCTTCCGACCTTGTGTGTTTCTCCATCCGGTGGTGACTCCTATCGAGCTCTGTAACGGTCTCGAAATGACTCGACCTCGGTTGTAGACGTGGCCGTCGTTCTACCTTGCATCCAGGTCGGGTTCGATGGCCCCGATTTGCTCCGGACCGGACCCAACCCGGTCGGGCTCAAGCAAAAAAGGGTATCACCCAATACAAACATACAGCCATGCTTAAACACGAAGAACTATCATGCTAATCAGTAGAAGAGTCTAGCATAGAAAAAGTTCAGAGTCATAAACAAAGGAGTTCAAACTCAGCTCATAGACTCAGAATGAGTGTAAAAGAGTCAAGGGTTCCAAAATAGAACCCCAGTTCAAACACCTGCTCAAACCTTGGTAAAACCCCCAAATTCTAGGGTTTCCAACTCGAATCAGAGATAAGGAGGCAACAGGCTCAGAGATTTCTTTCAGAAACTCATGAGAAAGCAAACCGATACAATAGCAAATTCGAAACAACAGAGTGAAGAAACTGATTTGAAGCATAGTGAGAGTAGAAGGAACATGTTCAAGAAAAACCTGGGACTTAAACAAATTCAGAAGAGAAAAGAGATAGTATAACACATAAGAAAAACACTAGAGGAAACATGTTTAAAGGGAACTCAAACAAGGTCTAGTAGAAGGCAAACAAAGAACTAAGAAACTTAGTAGAAAATATGGTAGAGGAACACAAGGATATCAGAAAAACATAGCCAAAGAACACATAGGGAAACATAGCAAGATAAACATGTGAGAGCATGGTATATAAACACAATAGGAAGATGAAACATAGAGAGCACAGAAGAATACGTATAGTAGTAAGAAAGCATAAGAAAGCAGTAGAAACACATGTGTGGCAAAAGGACATAAACACATAAGCACGGTGAGGACAAATACACATAGAAAAGAAAAGTCGGAGAAACACTTTAAACTTTCAGAAACCCTAAATCGGAAAGAAGTAAGTTTTGAAAGAAAAAATTAGGGAAAATGCTTAAAAACTCAAGTAGAGCACAGATATAGAACAGATCTAAGAAAACAATCAGAGAAAACCTCGAATAGCTAGGGTTTTAGAGGAACCCTAAAACGAGAAAGGCTTGGAAAAGGTCCGATCTTGGTCGGAAAGGTCAGAGATAGGCTCATAGGACCAGGATACGCCGGAGCAAGGCCGGCGATGGCCGTGAAAACTCGAGCAGGCACAGGTCTTGATGAAGGCCTTCGAGGTCTGGCCTTGATTCTTTAAATATCGAGCACGCAGGAGTAATGGGGAGTGAGTATAAGGTTACCATGGCCGGAGGAGCCATGATTTCCGGTGGGTCTTGAGGTCGGAGATGGTGAGAGAGGCTAGGGTTTCGAGAGAGTTCGAGAGAGGAAAGGAATTCAGGGGCGGCTGATATAGTGAAATGAGTTAGGGTTAGGGGTTTGGGTGAATTAAAATGGTAAGGGGAAATCGTGGTCGTTGATCAGATTGATCAACGGCCTGGATTAAAAGGGATTTGGGTCGGGTGGTTCTAAATGGGTTAAGGGTTGGGATAAATGGAATTGGGCTGGTCCGAAATTGGTTTGAAATTGGGTCAATTAGGGGGGTTAATTTGGCTATAATTGAAATGCAAATGAGGCCATATTTTAAATAGCCAGTTTTTCCCTTTTAATTTGTAAGAATAGTAAAAAATTATTTCGAAAACAAATTAAAAGTACTGGATCAGTTAATTAATACAAATATTAATTTAAAAATATTGGAACCAATTTCATAATTATAAAATGCTGTTAATTCTGAAAATAAGCTAAAATTGCAATTGTATGCAATTTGGCTTTTAAAATACCCAATCAATTTGTAAAAATGTCTAAAAATTACCCTAGCTACATTTTGGTATAAATATGAGAATAAAATAAGTTATTCACCAAAAAAAAATTTGGGAATAATTATTGGTTTTTGTACTGCTAAAATGGGCAATAAATTGATTTAAAAATCCTTTAAAAATTAGAAAAAATACTAAAACACTTGGGCATACTTGTATATGAATACATATGCTATTTTGAAAGTATTTTGCATATAAAAAATATATGGGAAAAATTGGGTATCAACAGCTGCCCCTCTTTACCCGGGGAGGATAAAAGAGTTGTCGGGTAAAGATATGATGGTCAATTTTGACCGAACGAAATGGTTTTGAAGAGATTGATCGTGCTCTGGTTCCTGAGCTGCCTACATATCCCTGGTCTTACAGGAATCAGGTCATATGTAGTTCGGGATCCATTGGCGGACTATTGTCGATGGAGATCTTTCGAGAACGGACGCGATATTTAGGTTGGGATGGATGGTTAAGATTAAATAGGGCTGCGGGAACTGGAGCGGGATCGCTCCTGCTGAGACGGTCGTTGCTAGCCGGTTTACCTGCAGATAAGCAATAAACGCATATATTGTGCATAAATTTAAACATGATGCAAGTTCCCGTTGGACCATGAATGTTGTCTTCGGACGGGTAGGATGACGTCCTCAGACCATGACGTCCTAGGCCATGAAGCGTATAATAGAGGATTCGCATGCTATGAAATGATGTTCTCAGGCTATGAGAATGGTGCCTCCGAACCATGATGCCTTTGAATAATGATATGCAAAAGATAAAGAAAGGGGTCCTCAGGCCATGGCATGGCGTTCTTGGGCTATGAAAATGGTGCCTCTGAACAATGACGCCTTTGGACCATTTGGCGATCTTTTAGCCCATGAAATGCAGGATTTGGCGATCTTTCAGCCGATGCAAGACTTAAGTGAAGTGGCAATATTTCAGCCAGTACAGGATTTAAATAAAGGTTGGCGATCTTTCAGCCATGCAAGATTTAAATGAAGTGGCGATATTTCAGCCGGTACAAGATTTAAATAAAGGTCGGCGATCTTTCAGCCATGCAAGATTTAAATAAAGGTTGGCGATCATTTAGCCATGCAAGATTTAAATAAAGGTCGGCGATCTTTCAGCCATGCAAGATTTAAATAAAGGTTGGCGATCTTTCAGCCATGCAAGATTTATATAAAGGTCGGCGATTTTTCAGCCATGCAAGACTTAAATAAAGGTTGGCGATCTTTCAGCCATGCGAGAAATAAAGGTTGGCGATCTTTCAGCCATGCGTATGGAGGTAGAGCTTAACCTCGGAAGGCAGAAAGTTAGCCTTATGCAATGCAGATGGAGACAATGCTTAGTCTCGGAAGGCAGAAAGGTAGCCTTATGCAATG
>NW_017672578.1:144061-157514 GCF_001879085.1 Nicotiana attenuata
GTATGAGTATGTAATCGTATCTGATGATTTTATGTCTTGGGTTCCTGCATCCAAAGAAAAATCGTAAGTTTTGTAAAAGGGGGAAAGGTTAGCCCGTCTTCCCGTAGACTTCGCTTGTCCTGCTCGGTGTTATTTTCATTGGGGCAGCGTCGCTAAACAAAGCAATTTTGATAACGGACATGCATGATTTAGTAAAAATGTAACGTAAAATAAAAAAAAATAGTTTTCTTTTAGATGAACCGACGACCGCGACGTGGTTCAAGACATTGCGACCTCTTTCGCTCCGGAATTTTGAGGTCCTCCTCAAAATTCTGCCCCAGTTTACTGGGCTGGTGCTTCTGACAGCTACGTGCGATGAACGGCTGAAAATCAACTTCGGAATTTTGAGGGTCCTCCTCAAAATTCTGCCCCAGTTTCCAATATCGGGGGAAATGAAGATTTTATTGAATTGTGATCGAACCCATAGGGCTGCCTACGTATCCCCTCTTAAACGGGAATCAGGTCAGGCGTAGTTCAAACTACATCATAAAAAAATCATAATGATTACACATAATAACGCTTGACTGCATCTGAATTAATTGGTTTTGGCCAGACTTCTCCATCCATTTCTGTAAGTATGAGGGCTCCTCCCGTTAGAATCCGGTGAACCATGTATGGACCCTGCCAGTTGGGAGAGAATTTTCCCTTGGCTTCATCTTGATGTGGAAAAATCTTCTTCAACACTAACTGCCCTGGCGTGAACTGTCTCGGCTTGACTCTTTTGTTGAAGGTTCTGGACATCCTGTTCTGATACAATTGACCATGGCAACTGCATTCATTCTTTTTCCGTTTATAAGGGCTAACTACTCGTAGCGACTCTTTACCCATTCTGCATCTTCAAGTTCCGCTTCCTGTATAATTCTTAGGGAAGGAATTTCTACCTCGGCAGGAATGACTACCTCGGTACCATAGACCAACATATAGGGAGTCGCCCCGGTTGATGTGCGAACTGTGGTGCGGTACCCCAATAAAGCAAATGATAGCTTTTCGTGCCACTGCTTGTGTTTCTCTATCATTTTCCTTAGTATCTTCTTGACATTCTTGTTGGCCGCCTCTACGTCTCCATTCATCTGAGGCCTGTAGGCTGTGGAATTCTTGTGTTTGATCTTGAAGGTTTCGCACATGTCTTTCATCAAATCACTGTTGAGGTTGGAACCGTTGTCAGTAATGACTGATTTTGGGATCTCGAATCGACAAATGATACGGTCACGGACAAAGCCTGCCACGACTTTCTTGGTCACTGCTCTGTAAGATGCTGCTTCAACCCATTTAGTGAAATAATCAATTGCTACTAGGATAAACCTGTGCCCATTTGATGCGGCAGGTTCGATTGGTCCGATAACATCCATTCCCCATGCGGCGAACGGCCATGGTGAGCTTGGTTCATTAAGCTCATTTGGAGGCACTTTTATCATGTCTGCATGGATTTGACAGCGGTGGCACTTTCGAACATACTGGATGCAGTCCGTTTCCATAGTCATCCAAAAGTAACCAGCTCGGAGTATTTTCTTTGCTAAGACAAAACCATTCATATGTGGACCGCAGGTCCCTACATGAACTTCTTTTAATAATCTGGATGCTTCCTTTGCGTCAACACACCTTAGCAATCCCAAATCAGGAGTCCTCCGGTACAGGATTCCTCCGCTGTGGAAGAAATTGTTGGATAATCTGCGTAGAGTGCGCTTCTGAATAGCATTTGCAAGCTCTGTATATTTTCCTTCGGCCAAGAATTCCTTGATGTCGTGAAACCAGGGCTTTCCGTCCGCTTCTTCCTCGACATGAGCACAATAAGGTGGCTGATCATGAATCTTTACTAGAATAGGGTCTATGAAGTTCTTATCTGGATGCTGAATCATGGATGATAGAGTGGCCAATGCATCGGCAAACTCATTCTGGACTCTGGGAACATGCCGTAACTCTGTCTTTATGAACCTTTTCCTCAACTCCTGTACATGATGCAAATACGGGAGTATCTTGGAGTTCTTGGTCGCCCATTCTTCTCGGACCTGATGTATAAGCAAATCCGAATCTCCAATCACTAGCCATTTTTGGACGCTCATGTCAATGGCTATTTCGAGCCCCAAGATGCAAGCTACGTACTCGGCCATATTGTTTGTGCATGGGAACCTGAGCTTGGCGGATACCGGATAATGCTGGCCTGTTTCTGATACTAGGACTGTTCCTATGCCTACTCCTTTGAAATTTGCTGCTCAGTCGAAAAACATCCTCCAACCATCATAGGATTCTGCAATATCTCCTCCTATGAAAGATACCTCTTCATCAGGAAAATACGTCTTTAGAGGCTCGTATTCTCTGTCCACGGGATTTTCGGCAAGGTGATCTGCTAGTGCCTGTCCTTTGATTGCCTTCTGAGTCACGTAAACGATGTCGAATTCACTCAACAGGATTTTCCACTTGGCTAGTTTGCCAGTGGGCATGGGCTTCCGAAAGATATATTTCAGCGGATCCATTCTTGATATGAGGTAAGTGGTATAGGCACAGAAATAATGCCTCAACTTTTGAGCTACCCAAGTCAAAGCACAACAGGTATGTTCTAATAGAGAGTAACAGGCCTCATATGGAGTGAACTTCTTGCTGAGGTAATAGATGGCTTGCTCCTTTCTTCTTGTTTCGTCGTGTTGCCCCAGAACACAACCGAATGCTCCATCCAATATTGTAAGGTAGAGCAACAGCGGTCTGCCTGATTCGGGCGGAACCAGAACTGGCGGCGTTGATAGGTATTCCATGATTCTGTCGAAGGCTTTCTGACAATCATCGGTCCATTTAGTAGTGGCATCTTTCTTCAACATCTTAAAGACGGGCTCACAAATGACAGTGGATTGAGCTATGAACCGGCTGATGTAGTTGAGTCCCCCCAAGAAACTCATGACCTCTTTCTTATTCTTTGGCGGTGGCAATTCTTGAATGGACTTGACCTGTGATGGATCCAGCTCTATTCCTCGGCGACTCACGATGAACCCCAGTAACTTCCCAGCAGGAACCCCGAATACGCACTTGGCGGGATTTAGCTTCAGATTGTACCTCCTCAGTCTGTTGAAGAATTTCCTCAAATCTTCCATGTGGTCGGTGGCTCTCTTGGATTTAATGATGACGTCGTCTACATATACCTCGATCTCTTTTTGTATCATGTCATGAAAAATAGTAGTCATGGCCCTCATGTAGGTGGCCCCGGCATTCTTTAACCCGAACGGCATCATCTTGTAACAATACATCCCCCATGGCGTGATAAAAGCCGTTTTCTCAGCGTCTTCCTCATCCATCCATATTTGATGATACCCATCAAAATAGTCGACAAATGACTGCAGCTCGTGCTTGGCGCAGTTGTCAATCAGAATATGTATGTTTGGCAAAGGGAAGTCATCTTTCGGACTGGCCCGGTTGAGGTCCCGGTAGTCGACGCAGACTCTGACCTTCCCGTCCTTCTTCGGCACTGGCACAATGTTGGCTAACCATGTTGGGTACTCTACTACCCTGAGGACCTTGGCTTTGACCTGCTTGGTGACTTCTTCCTTGATTTTCAAACTCATGTCAGGCTTGAACTTCCTGAGCTTCTGTTTTACCGGTGGACATGTTGGATCCGTTGCAGTTTGTGAGCTACAATAGATGTGCTGAGACCAGTCATATCATCATACGACCAGGCGAATATGTCTTCATACCCTTTTAGAAATTCTGTGTATTCCTCCTTTTCTGATGGTGATAGATGAACACTGATGCGCGTTTCTTTGACATTCTCTGTGTCCCCCAAGTTGATAACCTCAGTTTCGTCCAAGTTAGATTTAGGCCTATTCTCAAAGTTCTTAACCTCTTTAATGACCTCTTCCGGTATATCATCCTCTTCTGAGTCTGTATCCGTTTGTTGCGTTGTCTCGTCGCAAGTCACAATTGTCGGTTCATCAAGATAAGTGATAGTAATGCTGTGTAAAAATAAAGTAAACGATAGAGAAAATAATAAGAGCGAGATTCATAAGAAACTGAAATGATTTTGATAAATTTCATAATTGTTTTGAACATTGGAGCTCTTATTTTTGAAATTAAAAATGTGGAAAGAAAATCAACTAGCAGAAAAATAGAGATGATGCATGGTGCTTTGTTCAGCCTTGCTACCCCGATGCTTTCCGGGCCCTGGTGGTTCTGATGGACCAATTGTTGAGGAATGCTCCTTGGCTCACGGCTTGTATGGAAGGGCCTTCCTCCCCCTCCTTCTCGAAAACGACGTAACAGTCCATATTATCATCTTCCAGGAACAAGTTCCTCATTGCTGCTAATGCTTCCTCTTCTTCTGACCCATAAATGACTTCGGCTAGTCGAAAAGTCTGCTCTAGACGGGGTATCGGATTCTCCAATGGATAGTAAGGACCGCGCCAGGGTGGCGACCATTCTTTGAATTCCTTCCAAGTGTATTCATACCCCAAACCGAAAGTGGTACCATGTTTCTTCAGCTTGATGGGTTTGGCGATTCCCTGGAGGTTCTTGCCGAGCCCCTTGCCAGGTTCATACCCACTCCAATTCAGTATGCTCTCAATCTTGTTGTCCCACCATTTATCTTTGTCCAGGGCGTTGACTCGCTCAATATGATGGTAGGTTTCCCCACCTATCTTTCTCCTTCCTCCGATCGCTGGAATGGTTTGGCGACTGTATATGGGATTGCTACCGTCGCCGTGAATAATTACCTCTTGGTGATTCCACTCAAATTTCACCGCTTGGTGTAGGGTTGATGCTACGGCTCCGGCGGCGTGAATCCAGGGCCGTCCCAACAACAGATTGTAGGACGCTGGGATGTCTATCACTTGAAAGTCGACATCGAACCAAGTTGGTCCCATCTGCAGACACAAACTGATTTCCCCAATGGTGGACCTTTGGGAGCCGTCGAAAGCTTTGACGTTGATGGCTCTATCTTTGATCTCATGCAGGCTTTTCCCTAATGTTCGGAGAGTCACCAAGGGACAAATGATGAGGCTGGACCCTCCGTCAATCAAGATCCTGGTGATGAAATAATCCTCGTATTGCACAGTGATGTGCAGCGCCTTGTTGTGGCTCAACCCTTCAGGTGGCAGCTCATCTTCGTGGAAAGTAATTTTTTGACTTTCCAATACTTGCCCCACCATGTTCGCCATTTCTCCTCCAGTTATATCGCTGGGTACATATGCCTCACTTAGTATCTTCATCAAGGCGCTCATATGTGCATCGGAGCTTTGTAGCAGAGCTAGGATGGAGATCTGTGCTGGCGTCTTGTTCAACTGATCGATGACTGAGTACTCCTTTGCTTATCTTCCACCAGAGGTCATCAGGAGGAGTTTCGGTGGATCGTCCAGAGGCCTGCTTACTTGATTCAACCAAATGTTCTGGAGTATACACCCTGCCAGTTCGGGTCATACCCTGTGCTGCAATTGCTTCTCCAGATTTGGTTTTCCCTTTCCTTCTCGCCTCGGCGGTGTAATCCCAAGGAATGGCCTTCGTATGGAATGGTGCTATGGCTGACATTGCTACAGGAATGGGTACCCTTGTTTTGGGAGGTAACACAGCAACTTCAAATGGCACAGGTGTTTTCTGGGATCCAAACTCAACCTCAATTGGTCCTAGCGCCTTGGCGGAAGATGGTGCTTCAAGATCGAGCGATGTGGATATGTTCCCTTCAGCATCCCTAGAAAACTGGATCTGGACAACAAACGGATTAAGAGTGACAGTTGGTTTCTTTGGATCATCACCCTCCGCAATCAATCCAATCGACCCTTTGGGGTCCTAATCATCTTCTATTTCTATCATATGAACGCCTCCCCCTTTGTGGTCATGCAGAGGGTTGTTGCGGACGTTCGAAGCAGGCTCCTTTGCTACAATGGTTTTGTTGTCAATCAAGACCTGAATCTTGTCCTTCAAGGAGCGGCACTCATCAATGGTGTGACCCTTCATGTCGGAATGGTATGCACAGGTTTTGTTCGGGTTGACCCATTGGGAAGGATTTTCTGGAGTTATGGCCGGGATAGGGGTGACGTAACCAGCGGCTTTAAGCCTTTCATACAGCTGGTCGATTGGTTCGGCAATAGCAGTGTACTGTTTGGGAGGTCTGCGGTCAAAGTTTGGCCGGGGTCTAGGGAAATTTTGGCGAGGTGATTGATAGTGAGCTTGTTGGGTATTGTAGGCTTGGTAGACGTGTGTTGGTTGGGAGTATGCAGGAGGCGGAGATGATTGGTAAGTAGGTGGCGGAGCTTGGTAGGAGGGTGAGGGTGCTTGGTAATTTGGGATAGGTTGATATGTGTGTGGAGGTAATGGGTAGGTTTGGTATTTGACTGGGGATTTTGTCCTCTGCGCAACTATTACGGCACTCACATCCCTTTTCTTGGATGTGCCACCAGACTGTAAAGCCTTGTTGGTAGCCTGCAATGCTTCGAAATTAGTGACCATACCACTTTTGATACTTTCCTCGATCCTTTCCCCTAGCTTGATGATGTTGGAAAATTTCAGGCCTTCGATCAACATCAACCTCTCGTAGTACTGTGGGTCCTGAGCTCGGGCGAAAAACCTGTTCATCTGTTCTTCTTCTGAGGCTGGCCTGACCTTAGAAGCTTCAGATCTCCAACGAGTAGCATACTCGCGGAATGTCTCCGTGGGTTTCTTCTTTAAATTCTGGATGTAGAATACATCTGGCGCATTCTCTGTATTAAATTTGAATCTGTCCATGAAATCGGACGCTATACCTACCAAATTTGTCCACTTCTTGGGGTCTTGGCTAATGTACCAAGATAGAGCATTGATGTTGATGATACATTGTGCTTAAAGAAATTGGGAGTTAATATATATTGATGTGAAGGTGGAGATATGGTTTGACATAAGTATGGAGTTTTGAATGTTAAAGTATATGTATTAAAGTGCTTAGGGAGGTGTAGTCACTCTTATATCAAAATGTATCATACCCGTCCCTCAGCCTACATTACAACCAAATAAAGTCCTACTTGATCCTAGACTGAATGAGCTCGATTAGTAGAGTATTACACTACGGGCAAGCCTATTGTGCATCTTTTGTGGCATATGAATGTTATTTCTGAGAGTGAGTGAATTCTTTCTATCTTGAGTTCCTAAGTGTTCTTAAATTTCATTGTGTGGGACTACTCTCGTTGGTTGTGTGAGGGCACTTGATTCATGAAGGAAAGGTAATGTCATTGACCTCTATGTTAGAGTAAGTGGGTGAGTTGCAAATAATGCGTGGTACTTGTGAGTCAAATCTTGAGGTGAAGATTTTACACTCTTGTGCTTAGTCTATTTTAAATATTCTTGGTGTGATAAGTTAGGAGAATTGTTTAAAAAAGGTCGTGTCTTTATAAAGTGTAGTTTGATGTAGTTTGATTGCTCGAGGACGAGTAACGTTTAAGTGTGGGGTGTTGATGATAGGCTATAATTACGTATTTTAGTCGCTTATTACACTCTAATTTACTGNGAGATACTGGGTAGGTTTGGTATTTTATTGGGGATTTTGTTCTCTGTGCAACCATCACGGCACTCACATCCTTTTTCTTGGACGTGCCACCAGACTGTAGAGCCTTGTTGGTAGCCTGCAATGCCTCAAAATTAGTGACCATACCACTTTTAATGCCTTCCTCGATCCTTTCCCCTAGCTTGATGATGTCGGAGAATTTCTGGCCTTTAGTCAGCATCAACCTCTCATAATATTGTGGGTCCTCAGCTCGGACGAAAAACCTGTTCATCTGTTCTTCTTCTAAGGCCGGCCTGACCTTAGCCTTTTCTGATCTCCAACGAGTAGCATACTCGCGGAATGTCTCTGTAGGTTTCTTCTTCAAATTCTGGATGTAGAATACATCTGGCGCATTCTCCATATTGAATCTGAACCTGTCCATGAAATCGGACGCCATACCTACCCAGCTTGTCCACTTCTTGGGGTCTTGGCCAATGTACCAAGATAGAGCATCCCCTTTCAAACTTATCATGAAGAGCTTCATGCGAACCTTTTCATCTCTTTCGACTCCGACCAGCTTATCGCAGTATGTCCTCAAATGGATTCCGGGATCCCCTGTGCCATCAAACATCTCAAACTTGGGAGGTTTGTACCCCTCCGGAAGTTCGACATCTGGCTGAATGCAAAGGTCCTCATAATTCAGCCCCTCGATGCCTTTGTTTCCTTCAACACCCTGGACTCGGCTAGTAAGTTTCTTGAGCTCTGCGGCCAGGTTCTTGATAAGAGAGTCTTTGTCATCAGACTCTGATGTGCTTGAAATAGGTTGAGTATATTGTGGTGTGGTTTCCACATAGATGGGGTGTGGTGGGGATGATCATTTGTGGAGTTTAGTAGTTCGGGAATGAGTAGTGGGGTGTTGTTCGAAATGTGGCATGTGTTGTAGTGGTGATGGGGAGCGGATTGGTTTTGTGGTTTTGGGATGTTTTGTGGAGGTGTAGGATTTGGAGCATTGACATCCGAGGTAGTGAGGGAAAATGATAAGTTTGCCAAGTTCCGAACATGGTCCAGTTCTTCCTGAAATTTCAATAACTTTTGTTCAAGCTGGGAGGCACTTTCCTTGGAAACCTTAATACCCTGAGGAGTCTCTACCCTTTCAACTGTGCTCTCCTTCCTGATGTTGCTCAAGTCTTCCATTTTTTCCTTGTTCTTGTTTCTGATAGGACTCGGAGGAGGAGGAGGTGGAGGGCCCTTAGATCTTATGGAGTAGGATGATGATGCCAGAGTGCACGAACTAACCTTTTGGGGAGGGGAATAAAACAAAAGTAAAAACAAAAAGGTAACAAGTCAGTAAGGATTATGAGAAGAAAACGTTGCAATATTTAAACACATAGTGCAAGAATATAAATCGTGTCCTAATTTGGGTGCCTCGTTGTGCCCGAGGTAGGCCTAGCGACAAGTTGATTTGGAGAACTTATAATGCCAAATGCCTCATTTTATTGATAACAAATAAGGCGAATCCCAAAACGATACCAAAATAGCAGAAATAAAATGTCATTAATGGCCGGGGGCCTTATTACATTAAAGCAAAAGAAAGACTCCTAACTACTTGGTCCTAGAAGGACCTTCCCAGACTCGACATCTTTAGCTCCATCGAATAGCTTCACCAGCTCACGCAGTCCCAGCAGCAAGTAAGCTCTAGCCAAGTGTCCTCCTTCGTTTCCTTCAGCGTTGGTGTCATTTCAAGGTCCCCGAAGCAGAACACCGATCTATCGCCAACCCAGAATAGAGTTGCAACCTCTATGATTTTGTTGTCGGGTTGGATTTCAAGAAGAGGAGGCAAATTTCCCAAGTATTTGCGGACGAGGGTCTGATCACTGGAGTGAAGGTCTTCCCACCAGCTTAGCAACGTTGGGTGAATGTTGGTTACCATGCCGAATCTGGGGACTCTGTGCCTCATTTTCTGCAAAACAAAGTGTTAGACCCTTACCCCACCGGACTCGACTATTTAAACCAATAATTAGCATAAATGACATTTAGTTCTCCAAATAAATGCACAGAATATGGTGGTGTCCGTTTGGGTTCCAAGGAAACCCAGTGGACTTTGGACAAGGCTATCTTAAAGAGTCATTATGTGGACAGCATAACTGACTCGACTAGGTTTGACAGTGATGCATGCACAGTTAAAACAGAGTAAGGTTTCTATGGGGGTATTAGACCGGTACCCTTAAGCGGACAACTCAAGAGGGAAAGGCACGAAAACGTCGACTGCACCGCTGATCGACTGGTTTTACCGCAAATACGCCTTTGCCAAATTTAGGGGGTTATAATATCGGAAGGGCACAACCACTCATTATATGCGTTGCTATGGGATTTTGTTTGGCACGAGTGGAATATGATGTTGAAGATGCAGTTACAAGAATGAAACAAGTTGTCACGTATTTGCACGTTCATAAAATAACGATTACAATGATTTCTCATAATTACAACAGTATTGAAGGAAAGCAGTAAAGGCATTAAAGAAAAGAAAACAAAGAGCCAAGTCAGTTTCGAAGTAAAAGATAAATAAAGACATTAAATAAAAGCAATAAAGAAGCAATAAAGTCACAAATAACATGTAATGGTAAAAGCCTAAAAAAAAATCCCCAACAGAGTCGCCATGCTGTCGATGCCCCCTTTTTCCTTAAAGGCGAAATCGGGTTTACGACATTTTGGGCGGACAACTCTATTCCTTTTCAGAATTTGGGTTTGAGGTTTAGAAGAGGCGCCACCTAATTAAGTGCATTAGGACACCAAAAATTTAAAAGAAAGAAGAACCAGAGAATGGGTAGGCTTGAAATTATCTTAGGGGGAAGGTGTTAGGCACCCCCCAAGATCCACTAGTGTGGTTCCCGGCCATGTTATAATTGTGACTTTAAAACAAATGAGCATACAAGACAACTCCCACATAATGATTACAAGTAGGAACGTATAAAGGTTAAATAAGCATGCTGGAGTCAGAAAATAGGTGGTTTAATAGTTGTTTCAAAGAATGTATAAGTGCAGAAAATAAGGATCAAATAGCGAATGCAAACAATCAGACGAAAGAAGTGAAACGGGCGGAAGTTTTAAAAGGAAACAATGCTGGAAATTCAAAGAGGTTTTAGATGACGTGAAGCAAAATACAAGGTTTAAAGAGCTGGAAACTGACAGTTTAAAGAAAACAATAACGAAAGTACATAAGGAGAGGGGGTCCTAGGTTTACAAATAATATGGATCATCCACACAACACCCGGTAACCATTTATACTCGTGGTGTTATCGTGTGATCATCATATCCATGTCTACCCTTCCCACCCCGTTAAGGTATTGAAACGCGGAATAGTATCGTTACTTATTGCATGCTATTACCCGTCCCGATCCTATCAGTCCCGGAGGAATTGAGACCACCAATCCTAGAGGGGAGGGAGTTGCGGCCTTTCAGAAGTTTTAAAAGGATAAAAGTCTAGGCGACAAACAAAACACATAATCAAATAGGGGAGAATCAAACAGCAGTTACGGCTTACACAGGCCTCCTCACTTAAAAGCAAATATATAGCATGACTTCAAATACTAGTTAGGGTCTGAATTAAATTTAAAAGCGTTAGGACAGGTGGCTGATTTAGCACATATTTTTAGATAAGAAGTCCGAATTAGACCTGCCTGCTGGTTGTAATTATTAAATACTGGCAAAGTTGATTAATTACCTAACGGTTTGCCTAGGTGAAACCTATAGTCATAATATCTGACAATGCAAAAGGTATGTTGATTTTAAAGAAGGCTTGCTGGTTATAGAAAATACGAGTTTTGCATATTAAACGACATTGCTATTGATTTTAAACTTGTAAACGAGCTAGACGATTCAGATTCATTAGTTACCCCTATAGGCATGCTTTCTCAGCGTAATTGACTGAGGACATTTGTAAGAGTGCAGGAATCCTATAGGCATGGTATCTGGAATACATTTGTTATTTTAACCTATAGATTGTTTGCCTAAGGTGGGTATGCAAAAGTGCAGAAACTTATAGGCAGGATTTCTATATGCAATAATGAATAACTTATAGGCAGGATCTCTATATGCAGTAATGAATAACTTATAGGCAGGATTTCTATATGCAGTAATGAATAACTTATAGGCAGGATTTCTGTATGCAATAATGAATAACTTATAGGCAGGATTTCTATATGCAATAATGAATGCCTTATAATTGCAGAAGTAAACCTAAAGCATGATATCTACCCCATATGCATAACATGAAAGTCCTTCCCCCCCCCCCCCCCCCCCGCCATTTTACTATACACCCCATAAGTCATTACAAGGTTATTACAACTTGAACGAATCCAGAAAAGTGAATAAATAAAATACATCAGAAATTAAAATTCCAACCAAGGAGAGCCTAATTCAGACTCCTAGTCTGATGTATGGAATAAACGAACTTCCAAGGACCAGATTCTCCAAAGCCTTTCTCTTATTTGGGATGTGTCAAAGTTCCAAGGAGTTTCCTGAACTCCAGGCAATGCTTACAACCCAAATATCATTGTAGAAATATAGTGCAATGTGGAAAGGCCAGCCCTCAAATGTTCAAGTTCAGAGGGAACTCAAGGTTACCAAGGCAAGGCTCATAGGAGGGGGGCAGAACTTAGAGTCTAAGAGTAAGTGTAAGTGCAACAGAGGAGGAATTAGGGAAGGCCATGGCAGGCTAGTGGTCATGCCTAGCAATTAGTATGCTGGCACACCCCTGACCATCCTGTTAGCCAAATCTTAGGAGTTAGGATCTATTGAAGATCAAGTTCAGACCTGAGCAGTAATTTGGGTACTGCCAGGCCAAAACCTTAACTCAGATACATAGAGGGGGATAGGGGTAGGGATTTATAATAGAAACAGTTGTAAAGAAAGAAACACACATAGCTAATCACTGAACATGAACAACAAAGTAAACAAGAATGCTGAAACTATAAACATATAGGGGTAATGGGGTAGGGAGCAATTGTTCATAAGGAAGAGAAGCAGGCAATAACATACAGGCACTTTAAATCAGATGTTACACTTTACAAAGGATAGAAAGAAGACATGCATACAAGACTATAAGTAAACACATTGGGGTGATACTGGAATTAATTTAGGACATACCAGTTTCAAAGAAGCAAGTAAAGAGAAGCAGTAGTCTTGTAAAAGCCAAAGTGCAGACAAGAAGCAAGAATGCTCTAAGTATAAGTTCAGAAGAGAATTGTGATTGTGATTTTTAAGAGTCTGTCTCGAGTCCCCCTTTTCTCCCTTAAGGAGTCATGTATTTATAGTGTAGCAAGCAGGCAGAAACAAGGCAAGAAATAATTTTGAAAGCTGATTGCTAATCAGTTACACGAAAATCTCCCTTAATTAAGGGGTTCAGATTCAAACGGGCATAACTAATTAAGGAAATAAATTAATCAAACTCTTTTCAAAGCAGTACAAGAGGGGTAACTACATATCAATTATTTAGGGGCAGGGTTTTGACAGTACACGGTTGTATAATTAAGGAAAGAGAGTCAATTAACAGCCACGAAATCATAAGTCCAAATACTTGGTGTGAGTGAACCCAGTCAGAAAAGGGGGAAGAAAGGTTTTACTTAAGGAGAATCAGTAACAATCAATCAAACCCTAAAAATAAGATTCTAATCAATCATAAGTTGGAAAACCTTTTCAGAAGAAAGAATTCATTACACATATAAAAACATACAGCCATGCTTAAACACAAAGAACTATCATGCTAATCAGTAGAAGAGTCTAGCATAGAAAAAGTTCAGAGTCGTAAACAAAGGAGTTCAAACTCAGCTCATAGACTCAGAATGAGTCTAAAAGAGTCAAGGGTTCCAAAATAGAACCCCAGTTCAAACACCTGCTCAAACCTTGGTAGAACCCCCAAATTCTAGGGTTTCCAACTCGAATCAGAGATAAGGAGGCAACAGGCTCAGAGATTTCTTTCAAAAAACTCAT
>NW_017672578.1:157802-182877 GCF_001879085.1 Nicotiana attenuata
GCATGGTATAGAAACACAATAGGAAGATGAAACATAGAAAGCACAGAAGAACACGTATAGTAGTAAGAAAGCATAAGAAAGCAGTAGAAACACATGCGTGGCAAAAGGACATAAACACATAAGCACGGTGAGGACAAATACACATAGAAAAGAAAAGTCGGAAAAAGACTTTAAACTTTCAGAAACCCTAAATCGGAAAGAAGTAAGTTTTGAAAGAAAAAATTGGGGAAAATGTTTAAAAACTCAAGTAGAGCACAGATATAGAACAGATCTAAGAAAACAATCAGAGAAAAACCTCGAATAGCTAGGGTTTCAGAGGAACCCTAAAACGAGAAAGGCTTGGAAAAGGTCCGATCTTGGTCGGAAAGGTCAGAGATAGGCTCATAGGACCAGGATACGCCGGAGCAAGGCCGGCGATGGCCGTGAAAACTCGAGCAGGCACAGGTCTGGATGAAGGCCTTCGAGGTCTAGCCTTGATTCTTCAAATATCGAGCACACAAGAGTAATGGGGAGTGAGTATAAGGTTACCATGGCCGGAGGAGCCATGATTTCCGGTGGGTCTTGAGGTCGGAGATGGTGAGAGAGGCTACGGTTTCGAGAGAGTTCGAGAGAGGAAAGGAAATCAGGGGCGGCTGATAGAGTGAAATGAGTTAGGGTTAGGGGTTTGGGTGAATTAAAATGGTAAGGGGAAATCGTGGCCGTTGATCAGATTGATCAACGGCCTGGATTAAAGGGGATTTGGGTCGGGTGGTTCTAAATGGGTTAAGGGTTGGGTTAAATGGAATTGGGCTGGTCCGAAATTGGTTTGAAATTGGTTCAATTAGGAGGGTTAATTTGGCTTTAATTGAAATGCAAATGAGGCCATATTTTAAATAGCCAGTTTTTCCCTTTTAATTTATAAGAATAGTAAAAAATAATTTCTAAAACAAATTAAAAGTACTGGATCAGTTAATTAATACAAATATTAATTTAAAAATATTGGAACCAATTTCATAATTATAAAATGCTGTTAATTCTGAAAATAGGCTAAAATTGCAATTGTATGCAATTTGGCTTTTAAAATACCCAATAAATTTGTAAAAATGTATTAAAATTACCCTAGCTACATTTTGGTATAATATGAGAATAAAATAAGTTATTCACCAAAAAAACAATTTGGGAATAATTATTGGTTTTTGTACTGCTAAAATGGGCAATAAATTGATTTTAAAATCCTTTAAAAATTAGGAAAAATACTAAAACACTTGGGCATACTAGTATATGCATACATATGCTATTTCGAAAGTATTTTGCATATAAAAAATATATGAAAAAAATTGGGTATCAACAATGCAAACATTGAGCTGCTGCAATTTCCAGCTACTGGTTTTTGGCTCTCCTGTCACCCTGACCTGCTCAAATCAACTCCAATAATTGTGAAACTTGGCAGACTAGTCAAAAATAATATACTAAGATATTCTAAAAAAAATTTCAAGAACGACTAAAAATTTTAAAAAATGATGGGTTGCCTCCCACCAAGTGCCATATTTAACGTCGTGGCACAACGCGGATCAACTTTACCACTTTTCTCGCCACTTGGATGATATGAATTGGGAACCTAACTTGGAATCAAGCTTGTGACCACGAGTGGTGGGGGTGGTAAGTAGATGATCAGGCCAAGCATTAATTTCTTCATTTTCCATTTCTTGGCTTTCTTGTGAGGAATGTCATTTTGCCTCTTGAATATGCAAATAGCAAAATGTATGGCTCTTGTTTTTCTTCTTTGCACTTCCATATGAATTCGCACGGCTCAATTCCCATATCACCATGCAAATCCAAAGTTGAAAAATGCTTGGAATGCAACCTCAAGCCTTCAAGTTGTAATTCTTCTCGGATTTTGACATCCTCTTTTTCCCCCGGATTTGAGTCAATCTCATCCATATTTCAATAATACCGGTTGACTCTAATTCCATATTTTTCTTTGAATCACCAACAAGCATGGAGTCGGTTGACGGACGTTCAATTCTTGATTCCTCAAAATAAAGTTCACTTTCTTCCTCGAAGTCGGATTCTTCTTTGCCTCTTCCCACACTCTCAAGTTGGGCATAGTGAGCCTCAACCAATATTTTTATTTGATCTTTCAAAGTGTGGATATTCTCATTATTTTGAGTTAAGACTTGCTTCAATCCTCGAGTGCAAAGTTTTGCTTCTCCTCATTTTCAAGAATGGCCTCCAACATGAGCATTATTTTCTCATTTTGAGCATTTGAGAGCTCTTCTTGATTTTGATCAAGTGCCAAAGAAGGATTTTCGGCTTCAACCTCTAAAGAAGGTTCTTTGCTATCATTCACTTCCGAGGATTTTTGGACCTCTAAAGCGTCAAGGATTTCTCCCATTTGTGAGTGCAACCTTTCAAATGCCAAATCAATTTGGAGACTATTTTCCAAAAGCTCCTCCAAGGCATTTTGCTCTTTCTTTCCTCCTTCAAGTAGGCATTCTAACATGAGATTGAACTCTCCATTTTGACCATGCTCAATTTCTTCCACTTCCATATCCCTATACTTGTAATCACAAAAAGCAGAATCATCATAGCAAGGGATTGGGAAAGGGAAGGATAAAGAAGCACAATAATCCCAATGACCATTTTGACGACCACACCTATCCCAAATACTCCACTCATGGGTTTGAGATTGTGCTCACAATCCGCCCTCGGGAGAATTTAAACAGTTTCGCCACGAGTGTGGTCCTCCACAATAAGGACAAGGGTCATTAAAGTATGAACAACTACCATCCGACCAATTTTCATTAAATGATGCTATTTTTCAAAACTAAGAAAATAAACAAAAAAACAAATAAGAAGATAAACAAAGTTAAGTAAATAATTACACAAATATTCACAAGCTTGGGCCAAAGAACTTATGCTTATTTCTCAAACAACCTACAATACGCCAAATTGTTCCCCGGCAATGGCGCCAATTTTGATGACGTCCAAATTCACTACTAAAAAGTAAATAAACACGGTCGCATGCAATATAATTTACCTAACTATGAGTCGGGGTTGAATCCTACAAAGAACAATATGTAGGCGATTAGGCGTGTAAGAGAATAATCACTTATTATGCTAATCCAAACACTAAGAAATATTTTGAAAAAATATTTATAACTAATTGCGAAAATATACACTAACCTAGAAAGCAAGTAAAATGATCAATGGCTATAAGCATGGACGCATTGGAAATTACACTCAAGTAACGATCCAATGTATTTCACCATTTTACAATAATGAGCGAGTTTATGTTAATTAGCCTCGGGTAATAATTCTACATTAGCTTTTTTCGAAGACTAACAAGACTTCCTATTTGAATTGTCCCTAAAATAATTAAGAGATTAAGCACACCCGAGTATGGCTATAAGTAGTTCAATCCTATCCCTAGGTAGAATCTATAAAGTGAGGGTTAAAGCCTCAAGTTCTTGTTAATTAATCTTTCCCAAAATTAATTCAAAGCAAATGGGCGAGTCATAGGATTAGCTAATCCCTTTGGAAACATTGAAGAACAAGAATAATTAAAGAAATAATAACTCACTTCATAATAAACAAAAATCATTCAATACATAAGCACAACAAGTTATTTAATCCACACTTTAAATATGAATATTCCCATAAACAAGATTCAAGTGTTGGAAAATATACTACACACTTAGATATACAATACAAAGCAAGAAAATGAAGAAATAAGCATAAATGAGTAAAAAATCCCCAACTAAAAGCTTTAAATCTTCAAGACCCAAGTGTGTGTGCAAGAACCCTTGCTTCCAAAACTTGTCTTTTCTAGTCTAAGGACTGAAAATAAGCCAAAGATATGCCAAAGAAATTTTACATATGAATAGGCTGTGTATTAAATAGTTTGGGGCCAAAAGTGTGAAATTACAGAAGTACCCAGAACTGAAGCGCGATCTTCGCATTTGCGAAGCAATGATTGCATTTGCGAACAATGATTTTCATGTTGACCATCGCATTTGCGAAGTTTGACTGTCTGGTTTGACTTCGCATTTGCAAAAACTGCTAGCCTGGGTTGACTTCGCATTTGCAAAGCCCTTTTTGGCATTTGCGATCACTACTTTCTTCGCATTTCCCACATGTGTGGCGCAATTGCGACACCTGAGGCAATTTTTCAAATACTATTACCTAGTCTTCCATTTATTCACAATTCCTTATTTATTTATTTTTTCTTCTTTTTTGTTTCTCAAATATTACTCTTTATATATATATATATATATATATATATATATATATATATATATATATATATATATATATAACCTTTCACCTTTTAAGCAACTTTCACATTGCAACTTTTCCAACCTTCACCCCCAAACTTAGGCTTTTAGCCTATGTTTATATTTTCAAAGTACTTAGGGAGGTAGGATACCAAAAGATAAATCAATAAAGAACGAAACGTTAAAGCTTGTAACATGGTTGCCAAAGAAAAAATTTAAAAGCTCAAAAGGGGCTGACTAGGGAAAATATACAAGGGTAGGAAATTTAAGGTACAATAGCGGTCCAAGGAAGGCCGAACATCACTTTTCAACCCAAGTTAGTCTAGGATTACAATAGCGTTGCACGTGTAAGCCGAGTCATGTAATACATAATTATAGATGTTTAAGTAATTTTATTTTAGATTTTAGATATAAATTATCTCAATAATGGTATATTATATTTAGTTTGTAGTACTATTTATACATCTTTATCAAGTACATCTAATATTGCAATTTATTTTATGTATTTCTTGTCAAATTTATCATGTGTTGATTTCAGTAATTAAGGCAAATGTATAATATTAGCAGCAACAAAAAACTTTGTTGGACTTACATGTTTCCTATGTTTGCATTTATCATTATTTGCCATGTTTAACTCTTCCGTAACAATATTATTTCACCCTATGAATATCATGTGGAGTACAATTTTTCTTGTCTTATATATAAAGATAAAATGACACGATCAATTACAAAGAATATTGTTAGAGTATGTCTTTTGAATTTAATTTGAAAAGATGTTTTAATGCACAAAATACTACGATTTTAGTAGGCATCTGGACATAAAAAAAGTTGTGATTTTGAAAAAAAAGAGTAGTATTTGGAGTTAAGTTGAATAATAGTAATTGGAATTTGAAATTGTGTTTGGACATGTGTTTCACTTGAAAAAATATTGCAGTTTTGTGGGTGGAGAAAAAGATTTTTTCGGAAAAACTAGAAAAAGTGGTCAAACCCACTTTTCATTTTTGAAAAATCTCCAAAAACTTACAAATTTTCATGGACAAACATATTTTGAAACAAAAGAATTCTGGAAAAAAGAGAAAAAAAATCTATGAACAAATGGGTCCTTATACTTCTCATTAGAAGACATCATATACATATAAAAGATTTTTCAGCCTTCAATAATATCAAAAATGATATACTAATAAAATAATATTATAAATAGAATTTTATTTATGGTGAATGTCTATATTTTAGAGGGATCTTAGGATTTATTACCTGGTGGCTAAATTACTCTTTCCCTATAAATAGAGGGGTCCTATGTAACACCCCGAAAATTCGTCTTAGGTATGAATGAGTTAAAGGAGTAGTTAGGTTATATTTTGAACATGTGAAGTCCCATCGGGATGATTATGGGTAAAATAGTTGTTTCAAAATCAAGATGGAAAGTGAGGTGCATAAGATTTGACAAAATCGACTAAGTTTGCAGAAGGTCTATCTTCCAGCAGTTTTTAGTGAAACTGTGTAAGGAATTTGAGAAAACTCAAAGCATGAAAGTTGTAGACCATTGAAATAGCTTTCCAACGATATATTATGGAGCCCGAACGGATCTCTGTGCAAAATGTTATGCGTGCTTTATAGAACACTATGTGATATGCGCGCCCTGTAGCGCGACCGCGCTAATTTTGAGGCAGTGTTACTGCCGTTTTGCGCGGTCGGTAGCGCTAGCAGGTCTCCAGGTGCACGAGCGCACTCATGGGGGGTCGTTTTAAAGCCATATTTCGTCCCCCACAGCCCCAAAACATAAAAACGTGCTCTAGAAAGAGGAACTCTCAAAAACCTAACTCCTTAAGGGTCCTTCCACCACCCAAGGTAAGTTCTAATGGTGATTCTAAGTTAATTTCAATTTTCCAACATCTCATTAACATGGGTAAACCCTCCAAATCATTAGATATTTGATTGGGGCATCATTGTTGAGAGAAGGAACCCTAGAACTCGAATTCAAGAAGATTGAACGTCAAGAAGGTAATATCTTCACCCTCTAATTGATTCTAGCATTGGTTCAATGATTTTAAACCCTAGTTCATGAGATATGAGTTGATGGGTTTGATAGAAAAGCATGAACGATTATAGGTTTGGGGTGTTAATTGTTGATTATTGATTAAGGGTGTTGTTTACCTTATGGGTGATAAAGAATAATGTTGATTATAACCATTTGAGACTTTAGAATTTATCTAGGAACAAGAGAATGGGTTATTGGGTGTAGAGACACCATTAATAAGGACTATGAAGCTTTATATCACCAAGTGTTTGAGAAAATGTTTAAGTGACTAAAACATGAGAATTAATGCTAATATGGAATCCCTTTGACTTGTATTGATATAGATTAAGGTTGAAAGGGTTGGCGAATGTTGTATTACGCTCAAGAGCAGGAAGTTAAGGTATGTGAGGCTAACTCTCTATGTTTGGGAATTTTAATGATTCTCCCTACACTACGTTTCTTTTACAACGTTACTAATTGTCTCAGAAATATAGTTAAGCCTAACTCCTTGAATAGTTGTAGAACTTCTATTCTCTAGCTTCATAACTCGTTCACCACTTTCATTCTGAACGTTGTGAGCTCAGTGCGTATTCAATATAGACTTGGGTTTGAATCCCCCGAGTCATAGTATAGATTACTCAGTATGCCATAAACAGTTGAAGTTTCAGTGTTCATAATCAGTGCAAGACTAGTCCTATTCAGTATTCCAGTATTATGTAACTCAGTGCGATCCAGTATCTTAGTATCATGTAACTCAGTGTGATTCAGTATTTGACTATCATGTATTGCAGTTTGATTCTCAGTTCCTAAATGTTGAACACCTGTACTTGGGCCTGAGGTCGTAGTTTATATGCTTTATGCATACTTGGGCCTGAGGCCGTAGTTTATGCTTTATGCATGTTTTGGCCTGAGGCCGTAGTTTATGCTTTATGCATGTTTGGGCCTGAGGCCGTAGTTTATGCTTTATGCTTTTTTGGGCCTGAGGCCGTAGTTATGTATACGTATACTTGGGCCTGAGGTCGTAGCTTGTGTACATTTATGTTGGGCCCGAGGCCGTAGCTTATTCAGATAAACAGGATGTTCATCAGTTAGAAGAGGGAGTATTCATATCCTTACTTCCTTTGTTCAGTTCAGTTATCAGTTATCATTTCAGCTACCAGTTATCAGTTCAGTTATCAATTATCAGTTCAGTTATCAGTTATCAGTTAGCATTCTAGTTATCAGTTATCAGCTATCAGTTATCGTTTCAGTTTCTGTTTCAATAGTTATCATTTCAGTATCAATTTTCAATTCTCAGTTATCGGCTCAGTTTCAGTTTCAGCATTTATAATTCTTTCTTTCAGTTGCTTTACATACCAGTGCAATTCAAATGTACTGCCGTCCCTTTTGCCCGGAGCCTGCATCTCACGATGCAGGTAATGATTTACAGGTCGATGATTCAGAGCGCTAGGATTCTCGTACCAGCTACTTGGTGATCCCCAGTTCTTCCGGGGCATTACCATTACCTTATAGTCTTCAGTATTTTCAAACAGTCAGTGTTTTCAGTACTTCATTAGAGGCTTCGTAGACTAGAGTAACAGTTCGACAGAGTCTCAGGCTTTTCATGTTAAGCAATGTTGGCTACGTATATGTTTCAGACTTGTTTTAGTATTTTCGCACTTCGATTTATATCATCCATACTTTCAGTATATCAGCATGTGTTAGTTTATCTTCCGCATTCAGTATGTTATGATATCACATGTTGATTCAGCCAGCCAGTTGGTTCGCTCGGTCACATGTAGTTAGGCACCGAGTGCCGTGTTAGGTTCAGGCCCAGGTTCGGGGCGTGACAAAGCTTGGTATCAGAGCACTAGGTTCAAGTGTCCTAGGGAGTCTATGAAGATGTGTCTAGTGGAGTTTCCTTTATATGTGTGTGTCGGCCACTCATATAAACGGTTAACTACCAAGACATCCAGGATTGTCTCATTTCTTTCTATGCTAGATCGTGCCATGAAGCTTAGAGCAATAGTTAACCTTCTCTCCTATCGAATTCCAAATGTATTGGATGCCCAAGCGACGCGCAGGAGAAACCTAAGGTCCTAGAGAGGATAATTTCCCGTTGGGGTATAATTATGGAGTACAGGTTGGTAAATATGAGACTTGAGAGGATGTTAATAGCCTGTTTGGCCAAGCTTCTTTTTGGCCAAAAGTGCTTCTTTTTTTTCCAAAAGCACATTTGGCCAAAAATTGAGGTGTTTGGCCAAGCTTTTGGAAGGAAAAAAAAGTGCTTTTGAGGAGAAGCATAAGCAGTTTTGGAGAAGCAGAAAAAAGTAGCTTCTCTCCAAAAGCACTTTTTTGAGAAACACTTTTGAGAAAATACACTTAGAAGCAGTTTTTTAAAGCTTGGCCAAACACTAATTGCTGCTCAAAAGTGCTTTTCAAACTAATTAGCCAAACACAAACTGCTTCTCACCAAAAGTACTTTTGAGAAAAACACTTTTGAAAAAAAACACTTCTCAAAATAAGCTGATTTTTGCAGCTTGGCCAAATGGACTATAAAAGTGGGATGCAATGGATAGTAGTACAGATTAGAGCATAACCTTATCGGAAAGTACAAAAGCAGTTACCATGTCTTATGGTTATCAGTTTACGTCAATTACCAGTTATACAGTCCTTCAGTTAGCAAGTTTATGGTTATTCAGTATGCCAGTATTCAATTAATGTTTACCAAATCTCCAATTTTCAGTGTATCAAAATTCTGGTGACTGGTGAGTATACAGTGATGCCTATGGGTGCAAAAAGAAAATGTAAGTAACAGTGATTATAGCAAAATCTTCGCATGTTTTAGGGATTAAGACCCAAGACTCACTGGATGGTTCATAAAGTGATTTATCATATATGTATGGCAGTGCATCCGTATGTCAGACCCCACGATGTATCAGGTTAAGAATTCAACCGCAACGGGCATAGAATTGATCACTATAGTTTTGGACAGAAAAGAGCCTAAGGGAAATATAACTAAGAATAATATGATGTACGCAATGAGAATTAAGAGCAGCCAATAGTGAATTTCAGGGAATGATTTTAAGTTGTTTAGATTTATTCAAATCAGAACTAGAAGTACCACGTTAGTAAGCTACTATAAGAAGCAGCTATTGATGTAAGATAAAAGATATGGCAGTTCCCCCTTAGGTTATGTGACTAAGTGATTACCGCAGATGTTTATAGTATGATATGATGTTGTATTATATAGAAAGTTTGGGGTTAGATATTCCAATTTAATTTAAGGCAGATGAATTCCCTAAGTGTGATCTATGCACATAGTTTAGAAAAAAAGGGGATAATATGCGACCATAGAATAGGGTCGGATGATGAGGGAAGTTAGAAATAACCTTATTCCTCACTTTAGTTATACAAAGTAGAAAAAGAAAACGGGATTCTAGTAGGTGTTTAGAAAAATAATAATAAGTAAGTTTTGAGTTGATACAGTGAATTAGCAATTTCAGCAGAGCTAGCAGAGGTACAATTTGATCGGCTTAGCCAGGCTAACTATAGTGAGTGGATGACAACTTGAAATACCGAACGCGTGTTAGAACCCAAAGAGTTTAAGTTAAACCCAAATTACAGTGCAGTGGGAAAAAAATCAGCTAGCAATGAGAGAGCAAACTACAGAAGAATAACCTTTAAGAATTATCGAAAATGGGTCTCCCCAAGACTGACAGTGTGAGCAGAGTTAAACCATTAAGATTGTGTGTGATAGTTGCGAATACATTAGCTTTTCATTTATGTAAGTAAATTAGTTTTTCTTAGTAAGAAAGATTTCTCAGAAGTAAGTTGGAAGATGAGTCGTCATTGACATTGAGTGCAAAGAATTGTAGAAAATAAGGAAAGTTATTTGGATCCCGAAAAAAAAGGGAAGAATCCCCAAGTATAAGACCTTTGTGGTCTAAGGGGTGATGTGAAAACCATCAGTAAGTCCAGATGGAGATATGAAACTTGAATAGTTAGCATGGAATATGAAAAAGAAAATCAGTTCGGTAATGAGGGAAAATTGTATAATTACCACAGGGATTATGTCTAGCATGTGTAAGAAACACAAAATGAGTAGAATGATCACCGAGCTTAGTTATTGATGATAAAGTGATCACAAAAAAGCTATAAAATCATGCCCAATTATGTATCACGAGGGTAGTGCCATCGCATGGGACTCTAATCTTCGGAGTATAGATTTAGCTCACAACAATTCTATAAGTGTTTTCAGGAAGTGCTTAAGAAGATAATCAAGTGTGGGAAGTATAACTCATGATTGAGGTAGATAAGACAACTCTGGTGAAAGAAGTTCACCGCTTAGCCCAGCTAGGAGTTCAATTTGCATACTCCAAAGATAGTAGAGTTGTTTTCTAGAAAAGGACTTGTTCCCCCTTAGTAGCCGTTGAGAAGGAGAAACAATTTGATGATCCCTACGTGTTGCAGTTGAAAGAGGAGATTCACAAGTATAAGACGGTGGCTTTTGAATAAGGGGGAGATGATGGTACTTTGAGGTACTAGGACAGATTGTGTGTCTCAAACATAGATGGACTCAAAGAGGGAAGATCATGTTAGAAACCCGTAATTATAGGTATTCTTTCCATCCAGGTTCCCAAATATGCAGCATGACCAAGGAGATTTATTGGTTGAACGACATGAAAAAGAACGTCGTAGACTTTATGGCCAGGCAGAGCATTTTATTTAAACAGTTGAGGATATGTCCTTGATGTTAAAAGTAATTGGGATGATCACATACTTCTCGTTGAGTTTGCTAATAATAACCTACCATTCTAGTATCAAGATGGCACTGTACGAAGCTCTGTATGGGCGAAGGTATAGATCACCAATTGGTTGGTTCGAAGTTGGAGAAGTGGAGTTGACCAAATTTGGTCTATCAGACTATAGAGAAAGTTAAGTTGATTCAAGAGCGTATGAAGACGACTCTGAGTTGCCAAAAGTCCTATTCGAACGTGCGGCATAGAGACCTAGAGTTTCAAGTTGATGATTGGGTGTTTCTAAAAGTTTCGCCTATGAAAGGGGTTATGAGATTTGGGAAGAAGGAGAAGCATAGTCCCTGCTATATTGGGCCATATAGAATCTTGTAAATGATCGGTCAAATAGCTTATGAGTTGGAGTTGCCACTAGAATTAGCGGTGGTACAACTAGTATTTCATGTGTCATGTTATAATATTCAAGTTTCCAGTACTCAGATACTCATGTCAGTTCAGTACTCAGATACTCATGTCAGTCCAGTACTCAGATACTCATGTTAGTTCAGTGATACTCATGTCAGTTCAGTACTCTGATACTTATGTCAGCTCAATACTCAGCTACTCATGTTAGTCCAGTACTTACACATTCATGCCAGCTTATTACTCAGATTACTCAAATATTCGTGCCAGTTCAATATTCATATACCCATGTTACTTCAGTATTTACGTATCCATGGCAGACAAATATTCAGTTAATGCAGTAGTCATTCAGTTCAGTATCACAACAGTTCATTAATCATGTATCCATTTAGTTTAGTATACAAGTGTTAATGAAAGTTCATGTTTCCACCAGACCTGTTTAAGGTCCGGAGTTAGCAGAAGTTACAGTCAGGACAATCATTCGAGGACGAATGATCCCAAGGGGGAGATAATGTAACACCCCGAAAATTCGTCTTAGGTACGAATGAGTTAAAGGAGAAGTAAGGTTATATTTTGAAATGTGAAGTCCCATCGGGATGATTATGGGTAAAATAGTTGTTTCAAAATCAAGATGGAAAGTGGGGTGCATAAGATTTGACAAAATCGACTAAGTTTGCAGAAGGTCTATCTTCCAGCAGGTTTTAGTGAACTTTTGTAAGGAACTTGAGAAAACTCAAAACATAAAAGTTGTAGGCCTTTGAAATAGCTTTCCAACGATATATTATGGAGCCCGAACGGATCTATGTGAAAAAAGTTATGCGCGTTTTACAGAACAGTATGCGATATGCACGCCCTTAGCGCGACCGCGCTAATTTTGAGGCAGTGTTACTACCGTTTTGCGTGGCCAGTAGCGCGGGCAGGTCTCTAGATGCGCGGGCGCGCTCATGGGGGGTCGTTTTAAAGCCATATTTCGTCCCCCACAGCCCCAAAACATAAAAACATGCTCTAGAAAGGGGAACTCTCAAAAACCTAACTCCTTAAGGGTCTTTCCACCACCCAAGGTAAGTTCTAATGGTGATTCTAAGTTAATTTCAATTTTCCAACATCTTATTAACATGGTTAAACCCTCAAGATCATTAGATATTTGATTGGGGCATCATTGTTGAGAGAAGGAACCCTAGAACTCGAATTCAAGAAGATTGAACGTCAAGAAGGTAATATCTTCACCCTCTAATTGATTCTAGCATTGGTTCAATGATTTTAAACCCTAGTTCATGAGATATGAGTTGATGGGTTTGATAGAAAAGCATGAACTATTATAGGTTTGGGGTGTTGATTGTTGATTATTGATTAAGGGTGTTGTTTACCTTATGGGTGATAAAGAATAATGTTGATTATAACCATTTGAGACTTTAGAATTTATCTAGGAACAAGAGAATGGGTTATTGGGTGTAGAGACACCATTAATAAGGACTATGAAGCTTTATGTCACTAAGTGTTTGAGAAAATATTTAAGTGACTAAAACATGAGAATTATTGCTCATATGGAATCCCTTTGACTTTGTATTGATATAGATTAAGGTTGAAAGGGTTGGCGAATATTGTATTACGCTCAAGAGCAGGAAGTTAAGGTATGTGAGGCTAACTCTCTATGTTTGGGAATTTTAATGATTCTCCCTACACTACGTTTCTTTTACAACGTTACTAATTGCCTTAGAAATATAGTTAAGCCTAACTCCTTGAATAGTTGTAGAACTTCTATTCTCTAGCTTCATAACTCGTTCACCACTTTCATTCTGAACGTTGTGAGCTCAGTGCGTATTAAATATAGACTTGGGTTTGAATCCCCCGAGTCATAGTATAGATTACTCAGTATGCCATAAACAGTTGAAGTTTCAGTGTTCATAATCAGTTCAAGAATACATGTCTCAGTCTAGTCCTATTCAGTATTCCAGTATTATGTAACTTAGTATGATCCAGTATCCCAGTATCATGTAACTCAGTGTGATTCAGTATTTCACTATCATGTATTGTAGTTTGATTCTCAGTTCCTGAATGTTGAACACCTGTATTTGGGCCTGAGGCCATAGTTTATATGTTTTATGCATGTTTGGGCCTGAGGTCGTAGTTCATGCTTTATGCATTTTTGGGCCTGAGCCGTAGTTATGTATACGTATACTTGGGCCTGAGGTCGTAGCTTGTGCACATTTATATTGGGCCCGAGGCTGTAGCTTTTTCAAATAAACATGATGTTCATCATTCAGAAGAGGGAGTATTCATATCCTTACTTCCTTTGTTCAGTTCAGTTATCAGTTATCATTTCAGCTACCAGTTATCAGTTCAGTTATCAGTTATGAGTTCAATTATCAGTTATCAGTTATCAGTAAGCATTTTTGTTATCAGTTATCAGCTACCAGTTATCGTTTCAGTTTCTGTTTCAATAGTTATCATTTCAGTATCAATTATCAATTCTCAGTTTCAGTTTCAGCATTTATAATTCTTTCTTTCAGTTGCTTTACATACCAATGCAGATCAAATGTACTGACGTCCCTTTTGCCCGGATCCTGCATCTCACGATGCAGGTAATGATTTACAGGTCGATGATTCAGAGCGCTAGGATTCTCGTACCAGCTACTTGGTGATCCCCAGTTCTTCCGGGGCATTATCATTACCTTATAGTCTTCAGTATTTTCAAACAGTCAGTGTTTCAAGTACTTCATTAGAGGCTTCGTAGACTAGAGTAACCGTTAGACAGAGTCTCAGGCTTTTCATGTTAGGCAATGTTGGCTACATATATGTTTCAAACTTGTTTTAGTATTTTCGCACTTTGATTTATATCATCCATACTTTCAGTATATCAACATGTGTTAGTTTATCTTCCACATTCCGTATGTTATGATATCAGATATTGATTCAGCCAGCCAGTTGGTTCGCTCGGTCACATGTAGTTAGGCACCGAGTGTCGTGTTACGTTCAGGCCCAGGTTTGGGGCGTGACATCCTATTCCATTGTAATTCATCCCAAAACAATAAGAATTCTCTCTCTCTTTCTCTGCAATATTCTTCTTTATTGTTTCATTACACGTTATCAGCATGTGACTCTAACTAATTGGGTAGAAGCTTTGGGATTGAGCATAATGATTGTCAATTATTTCAAGAACTTCCTTCATGATTAAATTCTGGATTTAAGGTAAGTATTTTATTTTATTTTTCTCTTTCAAATTCTTAAAATTCTATAATTTGATTTTAAATACAAGCAAGGACAATAAATTTTGATTATAACTCTAATAGAGTTTGTATGAAATTATAAACACCCGAAGTGGTAAAATTTCTATGTCTTGCCATGATCAAATTCATGTATGATTATGAGCAGAAGAAGTGAAAATCGGTCCCGTTGAATTTACTTCATTCTCATTCTCTTAAGAGACTATGATAGCACTATCTGATAAGTCTGAAAAAAGACAAAATTATTACCGTAAAGGTATCAATGGATGTGGACGTGGTAATAGACGAAATTATATTCGTCATCATTGTGTAATGAGAATAATAAGGATTCTCAAAATAATCCTTCACTCTGTGAAAGTAATGTTTGTCATCGATTTGGCATGAGATTTTGTAAAGCACATATAGATGATATGGTCCATTCATGATGTGAATGTGATAACATCTGATTTATATATACATATTCATTGTTGAAAGAATATGAACGTGCTAGTGGTAGTGAATATACCACACTCACCTCTAGAAAGAGGTTGGAGGTGAAATAAGAAAATAATGTCATTATTATATAGCATAAATGGTCATTGGTCACGTACTTATTATACACCAAAATATTTTGGCAATGTGAGTATTGAAAGACAATGGTAATGCAAGAAACAGATCTCGCATGTAATTTTGACCATAACCATAATGGTATAACTTTCTCTTTAAAATAGATATTCACCATATGGATGTTGATGAATATGTGGTAGTACAAAATTAATTGTGAGCTCTCGAAGAGCCAATTATTACTATTTTGGAGTGTAACGACCCGACCGGTCGTTTCATGAGTTTCAGTCTCGTTCTCCCCATTTCTGCTTCTTTATGTGTTGTTCAGCTACATTCCATTGTATCGTGTTGGTTGGTTCGGGTTTGGAGTATTTTTGGAAAGATATGAGACACTTAGACTCTTAAATTAGCTATTTAGTTGGAAAAGTCAACCGGAAGTTGACTACTGGGTAAATGATCTCAGAATTGGGTTTTTATGGTTCGGATAGTTTCGTTAGGTGATTTGGGACTTATGAGCGTGATCGGAATGTATTTTGGAGGTCCGTGGTAGATTTAAGCTTGAATTGGAGAAATTGGAACTTTGGCATTTTTCAGTTGGTAGTGGAAATTTTGATATCGGGGTCAGAATGGAATTCCAGAAATTGGAGTAAGTCTGTTGTGTCATTTGTGACGTGTGTGCAAAATTTCAGGTCACTTGGATGAGGTTTGATAGGCTTTTTGATCATTTGCGGAATTCGGAAGTTTTGGGAATCCTTAGGCCTGAATCCGAGGGTGTTTTGATGTTTCGATGTTATTTTGAGTGTTCCGAAGGTTGGTATAAGTTTGAATAATGATATGCGACTTGTTCATATTTTTGGTTGAGGTCGCGGAGGCCTCGGGATGATTTCGGGAGGAAGAACCGCAGGTGCAGTTAGATGGGCGCATCTGCGGGACCGCAGGTGCGGTTCCTGGGCGCAGATGCGGCCCTAAGGAAATTAATGAGAAACTACAGAAGCGGTTATTATGACCGTAGATGCGGTCCGCAGGAGCGAGATATGAGCCACATGTGCGGAATCCCTGGGCAGAACATATAAATTCTTGCCTTCGCGAAATTTGGTCATTTTTCCTCCATTTGTGTACGGACTTGGAGCTTTTTGAGAGGATTTAAAGAGGGATTCAAAGGGTATCGATTGGAGGTAAGGGCTTTAAACTTAATACTCAATTCTATGCTGATTTCTAACTGATTAGACATGAAGTTAATGGAATTCAAAGGTTAAAATTGGAGAATTAAGGCTTGGAATTGGAGAGTTTAAATAGGGGACTTGAGGGGCCATTTGAGGTCCTATTTTGATGTTCTTGGTATGTATAGACTCGTGGGAGGATAAGGATTCTAGTGATGTGATTTTTATTAGATTTTGAGACGGTGGGCCCGGGGTCGGGTTTGGCCAATTTCGGGATTTGTTGATGTAATTTGATTATTTTCGCGTGGGCTTTGTTCCTTTAGCCTATTTTGATATTATGATTCTTATTTTGGATAGATTCGGGGCGGGTTAAGGCCAAGTCGAGAGGCAAGAGCATTGCGGAGTAGAATTTCATCCGGTTTGAGGTAAGTAACGATTGTAAATGTAGACCTCAGGGTATGAAACCCCGAAATTTCGTATTGTTTTGATAAATGAGGTAAAGCACATGCTAGGTGACGAGCGTGTGGGCGTGCACCAGTAGGGATTGTGACCTGGTACATCCCGTAGTAACTGTATAGTTGCTAATTTTGATAAACTCTATATGATATCTATGTGTTTTAGAAATGAATCTGTTAATTTGGGCTAAATGCCATGTTTGGGGCCTTGTGCCGAACTGTTTGAGCCCTTAAGGGAATTTTACTACTTTCCTCATACTGTTTTGATTTGAAAGCATATCCTCAGTCATGATTCTTACCTGCTTACTTTTGATTTAGTTTCATTACTCTGTTTTAAGTATTTGGAAGTTGTTTGGGCTGAGTTTCCCGGTTTTTTCACTAAAATGCCCGAGTGGCTATAAGGTTGATGACTGAGAGAGGCCGAGGGCCGGATGGTGAGGATTATATATATATTTATGGATCGGGCTGCATGCCGCAGCGATATTTATATGTGTATGGACCGGGCTGCACGCGCCCAACGATATGTATTGGATCGGGCTGCATGCTGCAGCGATATTTATATGTGTATGGACCGGGCTGCACGCCCCAACGACTGCATGCCGCAGCGATAGAGCGCTTGGGCTGTAGGAGCCCCTCCGGAGTTCGCACACCCCCAGTGAGCGCAGTCAACTATATATTTACGGATTGGGCTGCACGCCGCAGCGGTTATTATTATGAGATATCTATTGAGCAGGAGTGCTGAGTGAGAGTTCTGATTGACGAGTCACGAGTGACTGAGAGGCTGCCCGAGGGGCTTGATTATGAAATTTACTATTTTCACTCTTCTTTATACCGAGCCTCTATTGAAAATGTGTTGAATAAATGTTTTAAGTAACTTTCATTGAAACTGAAGTTTTACGAGTTGTTTGGAAATTGAACTTCGGATTTGACTTGATAATTCCATTGAGATTTTATGTTAGATTATGTATATGATTTAAATGCTCAACACTGCACTCAGACTTTAATTACTTTGGTTACTTACTTAGTTGGCGTACTCACGTTACTCCCTGCACCTTGTGTGCAGATCCAGGTGCCAGAGCTTTCAGCAGCTTCTGAGTATTTACGAAGATAGCAAGGTAGCTGCATGGCATTCGCAGCCTTGCCTCTCTCCTTCCTATCCTTAGTGTTATTTATTTCAGTCTTTTCTTCTTGTATTGAATAGACAGTACTGGACTGTATCTTAGTGGCTCATGACTAGTGACACCAAGATCGGGCAGTGTGGATGTATTTGCATATTTTGTTGTTCCTTCAGCGTATTTTGTTATATTAAATGAAAGACTTGTGTTCATAGCTGAATTGGAAAATGAATTTGCAAAAGACCTTTATGTTATCTGTGTTGAATCGGCTTGCCTAGTACTGTGATAGGCGTTATCACGACCGGGGTGGTTTGGGGTCGTGACAAGTTGGTATCAGAGCCTAGGTTACATAGGTCTCACGGGTCATGAGCCAGTTTAGTAGAGTCTCGCCGAACGGTACGAAGAAGTATGTACTTATCCTCGGGAGGCTGCAGAACCTTTAGGAAAACTTCACATTCTTGAAATTCCTGTCGTGCAAATCTGTTGATTCTAGTACTAAACTTCTATTATTCTATTCTCTCACAGATAGTGAGGACACGTGCTACAAGTCAGGATGGACGACCACCAATTGGGACCACTAAAGGCCGAGGTCGAGGCCGTGGCAGGGGCAGGGGTGTAGCCCGTACAGCACATGGAGCAGCACCTGCAGATCCACCAGCCGCCCCAGTTCATGATCAGATTCCAGTGGGGGATGCTCCAGCGGGGACAACTCAGTCACCCGCTGTGCCTATTGTTATTCCGAGTCTTCAGGAGACCTTGGCTCAGATCTTGACCGTGTGCACTAGTCTTGCTCAGGCGGTTGCAGTTTCTACTACAGCAGCCACTTCTCAGGCCGGGGGAGGCACTAAGACTCCCGCCACCCGCACACCCGAGCAGGTTTTTAAAGGATTGCAGACACCGGAGGCACCACCAGCCCAGTCGGTTGCACCTGCTCAGGGTTTTGTAGTACCATATGCCTGAGGACGAGCAGCGTCGATTGGAGAGGTTTGGTAGACTTCAACCTCCGACTTTCAGTGGTGTAGAGGGTGAGGATTCCCAGGGTTTCTTGGACAACTGTCAGAGGATTTTTCGTACTACGGGTATTCTGGAGACCAGCAGGGTAGCATTTACTATTTTTTAGTTTTCTGGAGCTGCCTTCACTTGGTGGGAGGCTTATGAGAGGCGTAGGCCTGTTGGTGCAACGCCCCTTACCTGGCAGCAGTTCTCCATTCTCTTTTTAGAGAAGTATGTGCCATAGTCCCGCAAGGAGGAGCTGCGTGGGCAGTTCGAGCAGTTGAGTTACGGTGATATGACAGTGACGCAGTATGAGATGAGGTTCTCGAAGCTAGCTCATCATGTTGTTTGGTTGGTTCCTACGGATAGAGAGAGGATCAGGAGGTTCGTTGATGGCCTCACATATCAGATTCAGATTCTCATGACCAGAGAGAGGGTGTCAGGTGTTACTTTTGAGGAGGTTGTTGATATTGCCCGCGAGATTGAGTGAGTTCGTCGCCAGGAGTGAGATGAGAGGGAGGCCAAGAGGCCTCGGGGTCTGGTAGTTTTGGTGGTGTTCCTTCGAGAGGTCAGTTTCAGCACGGCAGAGGCCGTCCATTCAGACATGCTCAGTCAGCCCGCCCAATTCATCGTGGGGCATCATCGGGCCATGGTTCTCACAGTTCTCATCAGGGTCATTCATCTTACCATCCAGAGTTCGTCTCGTGCTCCATCAGTTCAGGGCTCTTCCATGCCAGGTCCTTCTACTGGTCATTCCGGTGCTAGGGGTTCCCTTAAGTCCCCGTTTCCCACACCAGGGAGTTGTTACGAGTGTGGAGAGTTAGGACATATAAGGAGGCAGTGTCCTCGTTTTCTTGAGGGTCCATCTCAGCAAAGGAGTCAGCCCTCGACTTCAGCTCCAATTACTTCACCACCCGCCCAGGCAGCTAGGGATGGGGGTCAGTCAGCTAGGGGTCGCCCTAGAGGGGGAGGTCGATCCGGTGGTGGACAGGCTCGTTTCTATTCCCTCCCAGCTAGACCAGATGTGATTGCTTCAGATGCAGTGATTGCAGGTATTGTCTCAGTTTGCCACAGAGATGCCTCTATGTTATTTGATCCTGGTTCCACCTTTTCATATATGTCATCGTATTTTGATCATTATTTGGATACGCCCCGTGAGTCTCTTGTTTCCTCTGTTCGTGTATCTACTCCGGTGGGCGATACTATTGTTGTGGACCGTGTATATCGATCGTGTGTGGTGACTATTGGGGGTCTGGAGACCTGAGTGGACCTTTTGTTGCTGTGTATGGTGGACTTTGATATGAAATTAGGCATGGATTGACTATCTCCGTGTCGGGCTATATTGGACTGTCATGCTAAGACAGTGACGTTGGCTATGCCGGGTGTGCCACGGATGGAGTGGCGAGCTTCGACTGATTTTGTCCCCAGTAGGGTGATTTCGTTTTTGAAGGCCCAGCGGATGGTTGGGAAAGGTTGCCTATCATATTTAGCCTTTGTGAGGGACGTCAGTACAGAGACTCCTAGTATTGATTCGGTTCCAGTAGTGAGGGGTTTTCCCGATGTGTTCCCTGCAGACCTGTCGGGCATGCTACCGGACAGGGATATTAATTTTGGTATTGATCTGGTGCCGGGCACGCAGCCCATTTCCATTCCACTGTATCGTATGGCATCGGCGGAGTTGAAGGAGTTGAAGGAGCAGCTTCAGGAACTCCTTGATAAGGGGTTTATTCGGCCTAGTGTCGCCTTGGGGTGCGCCTGTTCTGTTTGTGAAGAAGAAGGATGGCACGATGAGGATGTGCATTGATTACAGGTAGTTGAACAAAGTTATAATCAAGAACAAGTATCCTTTGCCTCGTATTGATGATTTATTTGACCAGCTTCAGGGAGCGAGGTTGTTCTCCAAGATTGATCTCCGGTCAGGGTATCACCAGTTGAAGATCAGGGACTCGGATATTCTTAAGACGGCTTTCAGGACCCGATATGGTCATTATGAGTTCCTTGTGATGTCTTTTGGGCTGACAAATGCCCCAGCAGCGATCATGCATTTGATGAACAACGTGTTTCGTCCGTATCTCGACTCGTTTGTCATTGTATTCATTGATGATATTCAGGTGTACTCGCATAGTCAGGAGGAGCACGCAGAGCATTTGAGAGTGGTTATTGCAGTGGTTGAGGGAGGAGAAACTGTATGCAAAGTTCTCCAAGTGTGAGTTTTGGCTCAGTTCAATGGCATTCTTGGGGCACGTGGTGTCCAGCAAAGCTATTCAGGTTGATCCGAAGATGATAGAGGCGGTTCAGAGTTGTCCCAGACCGTCCTCAGCCACAGAGATTTGCAACTTTCTTGGTTTGGCGGGTTATTACCGTCGGTTCGTTCAGGGGTTTTCATATATTGCATCACCCTTGACCAAATTGACTCAAAAGGGTGCTCTATTCAGGTGGTCAGATGAGTGTGAGGTGAGCTTTCAGAAGCTCAAGACTGCCTTGACCACAGCTCCAGTATTAGTTTTGCCGTCAGCTTCAGGTTCATATACAGTGTATTGTGATGCTTCGAGAGTTGGTATTGGGTGTGTGTTGATGCAGGAGGGTAGAGTGATTGCTTATGCTTTTCGTCAGTTGAAGCCCCATGAGAAGAACTACCCCGTTCATGATCTAGAGTTGGCCGCCATTCTTCACGCATTGAAGATTTGGAGGCATTATCTTTATGGTGTGTCTTGTGAGGTGTTTATTGATCGTCGTAGCCTCCAGCACTTGTTCAAGCAGAAGGATCTCAATTGAGGCAGCGGAGATGGTTGGAGCTATTAAAGGACTATGATATCACTATCTTGTACCATCCGGGGAAGGCCAATGTAGTGGTCGATGCTTTGAGTAGGAAGGCAGTGAGTATGGGCAGTTTGGCATATATTCCTGTTGGGGAGAGACCTCTTGCAGTTGATGTTCAGGCCTTGTCCAATCGGTTCGTGAGGTTGGATATTTCGGAGCCCAGTCGGGTCTTAGCTTGTGTGATTTCTCGGTCTTCCTTGTTTGATCGCATCAGAGAGCGCCAGTATGATGATCCTCATTTACTTGTCCTCAAAGACAGAGTTCAGCATGACGATGCCATAGATGGGACTATTGATGACGATGGAGTATTGAGGATGCAGGGCCGGATATGTGTGCCAATATGGATGGGCTTCGGGAGTTGATTCTGGAAGAGGCCCATAGTTCGCAGTATTCCATCCATCCGGGTGCCGCGAAGATGTATCAGGTACTGGTGGAGGAGAATGAAGAAGGATATTGTGGGATTCGTGGCTCGATGTCTCAATTGTCAGCAGGTAAAATATGAGCATCAGAGACCGGGTGGCTTGCTTCAGCGGTTAGATATTCGAGAGTGGAAGTGGGAGCGGATCACCATGGACTTTGTAGTTGGGCTCCCACGGACTTTGAGGAAGTTCAATGCTATTTGGGTGATTGTGGATCGGCTGACCAAGTCCGCGGACTTCATTCATGTGTGTACTACCTATTCTTCAGAGCGGTTAGCAGAGATTTACATCCAAGTGATTGTTCGCCTGCATGGTATTCCAGTTTCCATCATTTCAGACAGAGGTACTCAGTTTACTTTGAAGTTTTGGAGATCCGTACAGCAAGAGTTGGGTACTCAGGTTGAGTTGAGCACAGCTTTTCACCCTCAAAAGGATGGGCAATACGAGCGCACTATTCAGATATTGGAGGACATGTTGCGCGCTTGTGTTATTGATTTTGGGGGTTCATGGGATCAATTTCTACCGCTCATGGAGTTTGCATATAACAACAGCTATCAGTCGAGCATTTAGATGGCTCCATATGAGGCTTTATATGGGAGACGGTGTAGATCTCCGGTAGGTTGGTTTGAGTCGGGCGAGGCTAGGCTTTTGGGTACAGACTTGGTGCCGGATGCCTTGGACAAGGTGAAAGTGATTCAGGTGCGACTTCGTACAGCCCAATCGAGACAGAAGAGTTATGCTGACAGGAAGGTTCGGGATGTATCTTACATGGTTGGGGAGAAGGTTCTACTGAAGGTTTCACCCATGAAGGGTGTTCTGAGATTTGGGAAGAAGGGTAAATTGAGCCCTCGGTTCATTGGGCCTTTTGAGGTGCTTCGGAGGATTGGGGAGGTGGCTTATAAGCTGGCTTTGCCACCTAGCTTGTCGAGCGTGCATCCGGTATTTCATGCTTCTATGCTCCGGAAGTATATTGGCGATCCGTCTCATGTTTTGGATTTCAGCACGGTTCAGTTAGACGCTGACGTGACTTATGATGTGGAGTCAGTGGCTATTTTGAGGCGTCAGGTTCGAAAGTTGAGGTCAAAGGATATAGCTTCAGTGAAAGTGCAGTGGAGAGGCCAGCCCGTGGAGGAGGCTACCTGGGAGATCGAGCGGGAGATACGGAGCAGATATCCTCACCTATTTGAGGCTTCAGGTATGTTTCTTGACTCGTTCGAGGACGAACGTTTGATTAAGAGGGGGAGGATGTAATGACCCGGCCGGTCGTTTCATGAGTTTCAGTCCCGTTCTCCCCATTTTTGCTTCTTTATGTGTTGTTCGGCTATATTTCATTGTATCGTGTTGGTTGGTTCGGGTTTGGAGTAGTTTTGGAAAGATATGAGACACTTAGACTCTTAAGTTGGCTATTTAGTTGGAAAAGTCAACCGGAAGTTGACTTGTGGGTGGATGATCCCGGAATTGGGATTTTATGGTTCGGATAGCTTCGTTAGGTGATTTGGAACCTTAGGAGCGTGATCGGAATGTATTTTGGAGGTCCGTGGTGGATTTAGGCTTGAATTGGCGAAATTGGAATTTTGGCGTTTTCCGGTTGGTAGTGGAAATTTTGATATCGGGGTCGGAATGGAATTCCGGAAATTGGAGTAGGTCTGTTGTGTCATTTGTGACGTGTGTGCAAAATGTCAGGTCATTCGGATGAGGTTTGATAGGCTTTTTGATCGTTTGCGGAATTCGGAAGTTTTGGGAATCGTTAGGCCTGAATCCGAGGGTGTTTTCATGTTTCGATGTTATTTTGAGTGTTCCGAAGGTTGGTATAAGTTTGAATAGTGATATGTGACTTGTTCGTATTTTTGGTTGAGGTCCCAGAGGCCTCGGGATGATTTTGGAAGGTTGTCGGAAAGTATGGTTTTGGTTATTGAGCAGCTTCAACTGCTGTTTCTATCATAATCGCACCTGCGGCTTGGGGACCGCAGGTGCGAGGTCGCGGGTGCATGGAGGAGACCGCAGATGGGGAAGTTGGCCTTCAGAGGAAGAACCGCAGGTACGGTTAGATGGGCGCATCTGTGGGACCGCAGGTGCGGTTCCTGGGCGCAGATGCGGCCCTAAGGGAATTAATGAGAAACCGCAAACGCGGTTGTTATGACCGCAGATGCGGTCCCAGGAGCGAGATATGAGCGCAGGTGAGGAATCCCTGCGCAGAACATATAAATTCTTGCCTTCGCGAAATTTGGTCAGTTTTCCTCCATTTGTGTACGGACTTGGAGCTTTTTGAGAGGATTTGAAGAGGGATTCGAAGGGTATCGATTGGAGGTAAGGTTTTTGAACTTAATACTCGATTCTATGGTGATTTCTAACTGATTAGACATGAAATTAATGGAATTCAAAGGTTAAAATTGGAGAATTAGGGCTTGGAATTGGAGAGTTTAAATAGGGGACTTGAGGGGCCATTTGAGGTCCTATTTTGATGTTCTTGGTATGTATAGACTCGTGGGAGGATAAGGATTCTAGTAATGTAATTTTTATCAGATTCCGAGACGTGGGCCTGGGGGTCGGGTTTGGTCAATTTCGGGATTTTTGATGTAATTTGATTATTTTCGCGTGGGCTTTGTTCCTTGAGTCTATTTTTAATGTTATGATTCTAATTTTGGATAGATTCGGGGCGAGTTAAGGCCTAGTCGAGAGGCAAGGGAATCCTGGTAAGTAACGATTGTAAATCTAGACTTGAGGGTATGAAACCCCGGAATTTCGTACTGTTTTGATACATGAAGTGTCGCACATGCTAGGTGATGGGGGTGTGGGCATGCACCGGTAGGGATTGTGACCTGGTCCGTCCCGTAGTAACTGTATAGTTTCTTATTTTGATAAACTCTATACGATATCTATGTGTTTTAGAAATGAATCTATTAATTTGGGCTGAATGCCATGTTTGGGGCCTTGT
>NW_017672579.1:0-3963 GCF_001879085.1 Nicotiana attenuata
TGTTGGATAGAGTCATCAATTGCTCTAAGGCCCATGCCACACCTTGTCGGGTTTATACTGACAACTGTCTTGGCCAAGTTAGATGTGCCATTGAAAAAGTGGGAGATGGCCTCCAGCAAAGAGCACTTTGGAATCAAAACTCTGCAGGCTTGTGATTATCTGCTAAGTGTAACCCTAGTTGAACCTGGTTCATCCGTGAAGACTCCTGTGAACAGCAAAGTTAGGGCATTGGTTCTAGAATGTGGCACAAAAGATGCAGAAATTGCTAGGCTCCAGGCTCGCATTGCTGAACTGGAAAGTGAAAGAAATGGCCTCAAAGATGAGCTAGCAAAAGAAAGAGAAAAGAGTGAAGGGATGCTCCAAACAATGCTCAATCTTCTTCAATCCCAACCCTCTAGTTCCTCCAAGCCCTAGAACCAGTTTAGAAACCCCCTCAGTGACCCAGATTCGGAACTTTTTTTTTTTGCTCATGGTTGGATGTTTGTTTTTCTTTTTGTGGTCTGTTATGTGGAAACACCCCCTAATCAATGAAAATATGCTTTGTTTTCTCTTGTTATATGATACTTCTGATCTAAATAGTTAAATTTTTTGTGAAGTTGATTATTGATTAACTATATCATGTTTTCACTTGCAGTTGCCCCAGTGGCCATGAGTATTAATTAACATCTGGGATTCATATAATATGCAACTTTTCGATGATGCCAAAAGGGGGAAGAGATATTGTGTTTTACTTTGTATTCTGAAATAAAGTGATATTTATAACCTGATTAAACCTGGTTCTTAATGATAAGTTAAATTAAAGTGTGAAAGTTCAGCTGAGTTCCACAGGGTCTCCGATCAGTAAAAGCACAGAGTTTGTCATCATCAAAAAGGGGGAATTTGTTGGCCCAAGTTCAGATGAAGTTTTGAAGATTGACAAAATGAACTCAACCATGAACCAGGTCCATCATGTGAGACATACACAGTGTTGATATATTTATTCATGTGACAGACGTGTCAAGATAAGTCTCAAGGGTCTCAGGAACAATATCTTCAGAGTTGATCGAAAAGGTTGCATAGGATAAGGAGTTGAAGTCTCCTTATGTAAAGAGAACTACATCCGGATCAAGGATAAGGATTGGAGTTTGAATTGTTCTAGGACTCGAATTTGATGAAGGATCAGCAATTCGAGTTTTAATCAAACTCTGATTACTAACTCTATAAATAATAAAGATTGTTCTCTTTTACAGGTGATTGCACATACACAGAAGTTAAACTAAATTGAGAGTAAAAGAGCTAGGCGAATTTCGCAAGCAATTTATGTGTGATTCAAGTGCAAAATCTGAAGCTACATGAACCAAGAGTGAAGAACCAATTCCATTGTGTTTTTCTTTATTTCTAGTTCAATTGTAGTAGGTGTTTCATATTGTACCTTTCAGCTTTTATAGAAGCAATTGTAATAGGTATATTGAGTATTCAAGTTAGAGTTAACTTGAAAGTGTCGCAGAAGTTGAGGCTGTGTGCCACACTGGGATTAGAGTTTAATCCTTAGGTTTACAAGAGTTTGTAAATGTTGTTTTTGGCTCAGTGATTTTAGTGGAAGTTTGGGAAAATCCTACTGAGTAGTAGGTCGTGGTTTTTTCACCTTTTGAGCCAGGTGTTTTCCACGTAAAAATCTCTGTGTTCTTTATTTTATGCACTCTTAATTCCGCAAACAGTCATAGTAAGTACATCTAGAAGAACCAGGTTCTTCTAGTGCAAAAATTAGGTACCACACAAATCACCCCCCTCTTGTGTGGTATTGACGTTTAGAACATCAGGATAGAACTTAAACAGTTGAATATATGTAATTACAAAATTAATATTTTAAATAACCACCGTTAGAGATGAGAAAACTAAGCGAGGAGATTGACTTGTAGTAAAAGTAGAAGTGTGCAGTTAACAAACAATATTAGAATTAGAACGAATACCTTGCAAGAATTCATGGAACTCTATTGGTAGTACTCCTATTAGTATTTATTAGTTACTCCTAGAGTCCTATGCAGAGAGCAAGATCAAGAATTTTTCTAGGCCTTTAGATAGAAGATAATTGTTGAGTACATTCATGAAGCACAGCCTTTTTCTTTCTTTTTCTTCTAGTGCTTCGTGATGGTTTGAAGCGTTGTCTTTGATGTTAGGCGATTGTTTTATTTTTACAAGTTAGGTAATTAATTTTTTAAAAGGACAAATGGGTAATTTGGCTTTTAACTCAAGGCCTTCCCACTTTTAATATAGTATAGATATAGATATAGATAAATGATATAATATTTTGTATTTAAGATGTATATTTTTCCGTAAATATACATTAATTTAGTATATTTATAACTAATATTGTAAAAATAATTTAAATTTTTTGAAATTAATAATATTAGTTTAGATTCTTACAAAAATAAAAAAATATACGTTTTGTAAGAACATCATGGAATTCATGTTTGATAAAATAAATTAATGTTTACAAATATAATGTCATTACATTATTCAAATGTTTGACAAAACTAATCTATCAATTTTAACTAAAAAATGAACAACATGCAATGTGAGCCAATACTACTAAAACAAGTAAATTGAAACCATGAATATAACACAATTTTAAAATTCAAAAAAAAAAAAATAGTTTAACATATGTCATATTCCAACATAATAATAGTAAGTTCCAATGCAACTTAATAATTAGGAAACATGATAAGTTTATAACCACATTTAACAACGAAATTCCACTTTAATTGCATCACTCATTATATGCCAAGTTTATTAATGACTCATTATTTTTAATATTAGGAGGTGTAGTTTAAAAAATAGAATAATAAAATAAATAAAAAATAAAATATAAGCAATTACATGGAATCACAAGGAGTAAATATAGAGAAATAAAAGATAAATAATGTAAAAAGAAAAATATATTTTAAAATTTCAAAAGAAAGTAAAAAGTAAAAATATAATTAAAAAATTAAAAAGTTATAAAAAATAAATTAAAATAAAAACAAAAAGAAAAGAAACTAAAAAGCAACCTTGCAATTACACTGTGTAATTACCACTAATTCTCACCTCCCCTTGAGAATTGGAGACTGTAATTATACCCCTCCAATTACACCCAATTTCATGCTGATCAAGTAATTACTTGGCCAAACAAACATGCCAAACTGTGTAATTACACCCAATTACACCCAAATCCTTTTCCAAGGTGGCTTTCCAAACAAGCATTTCATAATCTAGTATTTTCCCTTCTAAGTTTTCTATTAATTCCTGCTGTATTTTTTTAAACTCTATTACAGTAGTAATTATTGTTGTTGACTTTGAGCCCGTTTGGTTTAGCTGATTTGAATTAGCTGATAAGCATTAGGTGCTGAAAAGTACTTTTAAGTGCTGAAACTGATTTAATAAATAAGCAATTATGTGTTTAGATACAAGTGCTGAAATTGATAATAAACTGCTGCAGTATTTGAGAAAAAACGTGTTGATAAGCTCTTTTTCTGTTAAAATGACTTAAATAACCATAGAATTATTTACACTTATAAGAGCATAATTTCTTTAAAGTTTTAGATTCCAGATTGACTCAAATACAAAATATTCTATTTGTCATTTTATTTTAAATACAACTGTGCTTACATAAGAAAACTTTTATGATAAATAAAATTTATTTTATGATAAGCATATAATCATAAGTTATAATAATTAATAAATTGACAAAAGTTTCTAAGTAAAAAATAAACCTAAATAAATATTTGAAAAGAAACAAACACTGTCTTCATCACCACAACACTTAGAAAGCAATGCACCAAAAATTTGATATGTCCTCATTTATTACATACAGTTCAAAGATTAATACACAATCACATAGATAGAAATATGCAAAAGGAATAGAGAATTTGCTTATCCTAAATAGTCAATGAGAATTGCACACTTGAAGAGGCGACAACGAGGGGGAGGGGGGGGGGGGGGAGGGGA